>NC_143581.1:225956339-226259412 GCF_048544385.1 Mastigoproctus giganteus | reverse complement strand
GTTTCTTCTGCGTAAACATAATAAATAGTTATAAGGTAGCAGATGTGTGAAGCTACTTGTGAGCTGCCCTGTACTGTGGAGGAAGGTGAAAAGGAAATAAACGAAAGAAGAAAAGATATAACAATCGTTCAAATGAAATATAAGAAACATGGAATGGGGGAGTAGGTTACTTACCACTCATCATTTACGTAGTCTATACCAATGCTAGAGATGCATATATACACTGGTGTTCAAAGAAAGTGCATCACCTAGAATTTTTACATTTCTAACCCTTTTTCGCGATGGTATGTTACATTAATGACTAGCATCGCAAATAGAAATATAAACAAAAGATATTTATTAATAGTTAAGACAAAGCTAAGTAATATTTGACAGGTGCTCTCAAAATATTCCAAAATGTGCATTTGCAACCTTTATACAACAGTTTTGGTAAACACGACAATTATGGCTGAAATGTTATAAGAAGTCCTCAGTTTGCTTCAGTTTATCATTTTAAATGCAAAAAAATAATAAAATAAAAGTTCATCAGGTGCAACCTAATATTTAGTTGCAACCTAATATTTAGTCGAGGCATTGACAAGATCAATTTCTGAAGATAATCAACTGATGGTTCGTGGTTTTAAACACAAATTATGGTTTCCTGAAGTTCACGAAGAGTCTTTGGTTTCTTTCTGGCAACTACAGGTTCCACACGATGCCAACAGTTCTATATAGGATTCAGGTCTGACCGGGTTGTTTCCTGGCCAGCTAACAGTTATAATAGACCGTTCTTCCAACCATATTTTCACCTGTAACAAATGTAAACACATTACTATCGAACCTCTAATGCAGAAATGAAGCTAAAGTAACTACAGAAGTGCCTACTTACACTTTTCGCCCGATGACAAGGAGCAGAGTCGTCCTGAAAGATGCAGTTACTTAGTAGGTTTAAATGGCTCTAATGGTTGGCAGCAATTTGCCTTCTAGTATAGCCAGGTATCCATTGGCATTTACGGAACCTTTTATAAACTGCAGGTGACCTACTCCGCGATACGAAATGCACCCCCATATCATTTAATAGAATTTCATTGTAGACACCTACAGTCTAGATGGTATTCTTCACCACATCTACGGCGAATCGCTTGTATCCCATCAGAGCCATGCAGGTTGAATTTCGTCCCATCCTAGAAAATAACTGACTTCCACTGCTCAGGGGTCCATTTGACATGCTACTTACACCTAATTAATCGGGACTTTTTCATTTTTCGTGTGAGGAGGGGCTTCTTCTTCTTAGGATGACGGGCTACAAGTCCATTTTTGTAGAGGCATCTTCTGATTGTTACTGCACTTGCTACCACTCCTGTATGTTCTTCCCATTCTCTTTTCAGCTCAGACAAAGAAGCTTTACGGTTTTTAAGGCATAAGCGCTTCAAAACTCGGTCCTGTTTTGGCGTAGAGACTCGTTTGCGGCCGTTTCCTTTTTTCCTAACAGCAGAATCAGTATTCTTGAGTTTGGAATGAAATCTGATTACAATGTGTCTTATAATCGACTGATTACAAGACACTTTATAAGCAATATGATGGAAAAAACATCCTTCTTCACGTAAAGCAACAATAGTATTCTTTCTTCGTAGCATCAACTGCACATAACTCACCATCCTGACACAAGCAAGGAATGACTGCAACTCATGCCGAGCGTGCTTATATAGCTGAAAGTAACAGCTGATGCAATATTACGTCATCAACTAAGCCTGTCAATCTTATCTGATGCAATCTATAAGAAATATTGCCATATACTTACGTTATTCGGACTACAATTACAATTTTAAGGGGTGATCCACTTTCTTTGAACACCAGTGTAGATACAGCGGAGGCGTAAAGAAGAATACGCGTGTGAATTTCACTCGTTGGGGGGGGGGGATCTGCACCCGAATTTGAATAATTTTCTATTTTCTATTTATTAGCTTTTAAAATTAAGAAAAAGCAAATAAATTTAAGAACCCAAACCAAAATTTCATTACTCAACTTATTTTAAAAAAAATAAAAATAAGTAAGTTGAATAATGAGCCCTGTAGAATGTCTCTCTTTTATTTTACAAATGTTTATATGTATTTACTTCATATCAAGTAAACATTATAGTCAGTCACATTGTGAGATCGTGGCGAACAGAATACAGAAATGTATAAAAATAACATCGACTGTCCGTATTTTAATTGATAAAATATAATCTAATTCACTTTCCAAAATGATCTTTTTTACATAAACTAGCTTGTCCCTTATGTTTTTAATTTTTTGTGTGGTTGAGTTTTAATTCCCCAAGACAGTTGCGCATTTAAGAATGCGCAACTGTCTCGATTTCACATCACACGAGAAAGGCAAAAGCACATTAAATACTAAACGGCTAATGAATGAATCAAGAAATACAAGTTTGGGCTGCTATACTGGATATCCAGTTTTGCGCATGCGCAAGTATCAACGTACAGCCACTTTTTTTTTTTTCTTCAAATAAAGTTGTTTGTTAAAACAAACTTCAAAAAAGTAACGCTCCAAAACTAGCCACGTTCTTCCTCTCCTCCGAGGGATGTTAATACCCCAAGTGTGTTCTTCCTTGTTTACGAAAAATTCCTTCCCTCCCTCCTCCAACCCATCGCGCTCCCTGCATTCTTCTTCCGCACTTCCGGTTCCTTTAAAGCATTGTGCACACTCACGTGTGTGGAATGTTTGACTGACAGCGTCTGCCGATGCGCACCCTCTCGCTTACCGGTACAATGGACCTCATCTTCACCCTCCCCCTCTGCCGCGTGAACCCGCTCTGTTTTTGTTACCCTTATCGTAATGGCGCATGCATCTTTTTTTGCCACTTCCGTTTCGCGTGCGCAGTGTGGAAACATGTGGTTGTTTTCTCGTGCATTCTGAAGATCCGGTGAGGAACGAGGAAGACGTTGTGATCACCTCATGTTTTTTAATCCTTCAAAAAAAAAAAAAAAGAGTTTTTGTTTTCCGTTTATACGGTTTTATTTTCATTAGCGAAAAATAGCTGTTGAACTTGGTTGCTGTTTTTTCCGAATACTCCGCAAAATAAAATAAAACCAGCAGATAAAAGCGCAGCTGCAAGTTTTTTTTAAGCTTTTTTAAAATATTTTTTCGCATCATTAACTAGCTAAAACGAGACAGACGAGAACAGAAAAAAGAAATACATATTTGCAGTCAGGTGTATAGTGGTGTTGCCATGGTAACACTTGGATGGATTCTTTCTTTTTGAGCAGTTGCGTGTAATATAAAATCATGTATATTCAACTCATTGATTAAAACCGGATGAGTAATTTTAGAGGCAAATTGTACAGATCGGTTTATTTTTCGGAAATCAGTATCTGAATGATTTTACTCCTTCGATTTAACTTAATTTCTTTCACAAGCAACATGAAGTTTGCCACAGATCACCGGAATTATGTTGGCGTGTCAACACTCTACTAACCAGGAATCGTTAGCTATACATTCAAGTGCTCTCTGTCCAACCTTTGAAAACCAGATAAGGACATTACGGAAAGAGACCACTCATGAATCCATGAACAAACAACTATGGTGGTGGTGGTGTACGTCGCGTCATTTAGTGTCTTGAAGTTAATAATTTATCGTGTTACTGAGTACATACTGGAAGTGGCTACTCACTGACTTTATCTGTTGCTCTTTCTCCGGCCATAGGAACTCAAAATGATGAAACTTTGCTGTGGTTCAACTTGAAACATTGATGGTGGTTAGGCGATTGTTTTGATAATGGTGCTTCAGATTAAAGCAGACGGTTGGTGCAAAACAGGAACAGTAGTACACAAACTAATGTCAGGTAGCGATCACGCAGTCGTTAGTTGGAAGATGAAGAAAGATGTTGCAGTAGTTAAAGGCACGGGCTTTAATTTCAGAAGAGGAGACTATAACAATTTAGGGCGCTATATGGCATCTATTAATTGGGTAGATTGCAGAGTGATAACGAGTATATTTGAATTATTGAATACCTTTAAAGTAAAAAGCACAAAATCCATGAACGCATATATAACATTAAGAAAATATTTAAAGAGGATGCCGAAATGGATGAATACGGAGCTCGCCAGTCTAATAGAACAGAAAAAGATAGCAGAGACAAAAAGTGCTGAAGCCTACACCAGCTACAAATTTCATTTCTAATACACTGCTCGACAAAATTAACAGAACAAAATGTTTTTCGTGAATATTTTATTGTGAACTGTGTCACTGAAGGCGAATAATTGATGTAATAGGAATCCAAATTACGAGTATCCAATAGAAATCGATCTACCACCTTACAGAGCCACACATTATGCAAATAATTCATGCCTATGAAAACACGGGTTGCAACCACGTCATTTCATTCCCGTTTTTTTTGGCTTGCCCATTGGAATAGTCACGTCTCCAGTACTCAGGATGGCAAGTCATCTTCGTTTAGATAATTCTTTGAGATGGTGGGGCATTGGACGACAGGTGGAGTGGCACGCTGGCTTACTGTGTCAAGCAGTGTCATCTCGGCATGGAAGCAGTTTCAGGAGACAGGAACCATTACAAGAAGAGCTGGCCAAGGTCGCCCGAGGGCTACGTCAACCAGAACACACCGCCATCTGGCTCTAACAGCAAGACAGAACCCTACGATGTCCTGCCATCAACTGTCTCTTGAGGTTGCTGTGGCCACAGATGAAAACATTTCCCACCGGACTGTGTTAAGAAGGCTCAATTCAAGTGGACTTTATCTAAGGAATCCACTGGTTTATCCCGTTAACCCCAAACAACTGCAGCGCTCGTCCAAACTGGTGCCACGAACATGTGACTTTAAGTCCTGACAAATGGAGTACAGTTCTCTTCTCTGAGTTCGGTTTTAGCCTGCAAATAGACTCTAGACGTTATTTTATCTAGAGACAGAAGAAATAACAACAGAGAAAGGGACACCTCCAACATCAGAGAAAGGGACACTTCCAACATCAGAGAAAGGGACACTTACAGTCAAGGCGGTGTTCTCATGTAGGGCGAAATAATGATCATCGGCCGCACTCCTCTTCGTGTTTTTGATAGGGGTACCGTAACTGCACAGATGCGCCGAGAACAGATCCTCGAACCCCATGTGCGACGTTTTAGGGGTTGCGGTTAGGCTAGATTTTCTTTTCAGGCACGACAACGCCACTACACATAGAGCTCAAGTGGTGGAGGAATATCTTGAAACTGAAGATATCCAACGACTGCCGTGGCCAGCACGATCACAGACTTAAATCCGATTTAACATGTGTGTGACGCCCTTGGGCGTCGCATTTCATGCTGACAGACAACTCCTCGGTCACTTGGTTAGCTAAGATCTGTGCTGGTGGAAGAATGGAATTTGTTGTCACCGAATCCTAGAGACACCCTTATATCGAGCATGGTTCAGCGTTGTCAGGCCTGTTTAGCCGATGGAAGGGGATCATACACCGCACTGATGTCATGGGACCATATTTTTGAGCATCTTATATCGACTTCTGTAATGTGAACTTTTTGGTACTTCTTATACAACCCCTATAAATGTCCCTTATACCTGTCCGAAGTTCCTCACTGTCTCCTCATTTCATTGTTATTATGTGGTACGTCACTATTCTAAATATTGTCCTGCTTCATCGCAAGCTGCACCAGCTACACCACGTGTTCTGTTAATTTTTTCGAGTAGTGTAATATCATATATAAGGTTAGGAAGGCCAAGGTCGAGTATTTTCTCGAAAGCACAGGCTAAGAGAGCAAATAATGGGGACAAGGAATTTTTCATGTATGTAAATATAACGAAGAAGAAAACGAATCCGATCGGACCCTTGTGTACTGTGAGAAAGTCTTAGATAACCCAGTTAATGTTGCTGAGAACTGAATAGTATTTTGCATTGATCTTTACTGACGAAAGAACGTTCATACTGAGAAGAGACATGCAAGTGAATTTGGGCCATTAGCGATTTCGTAATTTCTTAGGACTATTTATTAACTTTTGAGCATAAAAGCAAATAAGGCTTCCTGAGTTGATAGCGTATACCGAGTAATTTTGAGGGAGCCCGCCAGAGAGTGTATTGAACCATTGAGGTCAATTATGAGAGCATCTTTGGACTAGGGAGAGATTTCTTGGGGCTGGAGAAGTGCCAGTGTATGAAGTTATTATTATAACCTTGAAAACAACCGCGTACCATCCTTCCCTAACTATATTGCCAACGTATCTCCAATACATAGAGATGGTTCTAAGAGTCAAGTCGGTAAATGCAGACCGGTTATTCTGACGTCACTGGTAGGGGAAATCTTAGAGGCAATGATTAAGAGTGCATTCCAAGGGCATTTAGATATAAATATCATTCTGAAGAATACACAACATTGTTTTTTTTTTAAGGGAAAATCATGTTTAACTAATAGTAAACTTTTGACACAGTTACTCATGAGATGGATGTAGGGAAAAATTTCGACAAAGTTTATTTGGATTTTAGCAAAGCATTTAACTCAGTCCCTCAAGACTTTACTGTATTAGCTGAAACATGCTTTCCAATTATTGGCAAGATTCTGTGATGGATTGGTGGGTGGCTGCTGAGCAGAAGGCTGTGAATTTGTGATTAATAGATATTATTCAGATTGGTGTAACGTCATAAGTGTGGTGTCCCAAGGATGCGTTCTTGGACTACTGTTGTTTCTGAGTTTCATAAACGATATCGACAAAGGGATAGAAGACGTGATGTCAAAATTTTCGGAGAATACGTAAAAATTGGTAGAGTCGTTAATAATCAGTGTCAATCAGTGCTCTTTGAGGATGACTTAAACAGGCTTCAAGAATGTTCAGAAAAGTGGCTGCTAAATTTTAATGCAGCAAAATGCAAGGTCTTATACTTGGCGAACAGCAACCCCAAAATAAATTATGTACTTGGTGTGGTGGAATTACAAACAGTAGAGTAGAGGTAGAAAGGGGTATGGGAGTTACGATACGGGCAGATAATGAAATTTTCTGAGTAGTGTAAACAGGCGGCCAGGAAAGCCCGTGTGGTGTCTTATCGATGATTTATCGAACATTATCCTATAGAGATAGTGGGTCATAATCCACTATAAGGCATTTGTAAGACCGCATTTGAAATGCTGTGTCCACGTATGATGACATCATCTGGAAAAAAAGACATTGAGCTTCTTGAAAGGGTCCAAAGCCGGGCAACGCGAATGGTGAGTTTAGCAAAAGGACGAACGTACAAAGACTCCGATTATGTGTGGTACAGAGCTTGGCAACCAAGCACCTCAGAGGCGACCTGTTGAAGTTTAAAAAGCTGTGAGAGGGGTTAGTAAAATGAATGAAGGCAGAATTTTCATTGTTATAAAGAATTCCAGGACTAGGGGGGGGGCATACGTTCAAATGACAAGGGAAGAGGTTTAGACTAGATTGTAAGAAGTTTTCTTTTAGTCACCGTGTCGTTGATTCTTGGAACAAGTTGTCTCCGCAGGTAGTTCAGGCTAACAGTTTGGAGAAATTCAAATATGGGCTGGATTTATTGTTTCTTATTATCTTTTTTTTTTTTTTTTTTTTTGGCCGGTGCGTCAAAAGCCTCTGTCTTCCTTGCACCATTTGGCTAATACTAATACTAAACACATCACACTAACAACTGGAAATTCGCTGCATTCTTATTAGAATTTTTTTATCTAGGCAATCGCGAAATGTCTTTTATATGCCAAATGAACCGTTAACAATTTGGTTTTTAGGGAAGTGGGAAACCATTGTCCTAACATTGTTCTGAAGAATTGTATTGTATTGTATATACAGTATTTTGAAGCTAAATGGAATAGCCAGAGAGAGAAATCCGCGCAAATATTTTTGATATCAAGAAACAAAAAGAAGTCGGATGGAGCCAGATCTGGAAATAAAATGGATGAATCAATATCCATTTCTTCAGTCGTAGCCTGGAAATCTGCGAGCAATGAAAGGGAGGAAGGGGTATTTTCCTGAGGCCAACATCCATCGTATTAAGCGTAATCCAGCTTTTATTTTTAATTTCATTTTCCAGTTTCTCGATATCGTACAAGTGGCGGTCAATTAGTATTTACCCTCATAGAAATATTTGAGTTATAGATTTGAAACTTGGCTGTAAATTTCATCCTTCTCTGTGTAACTCCCTTCTAGAGCTACAGATTGGGATAAGCTCTTTAAAGCTTCTTGAATAGAATTCCTCACTCTAAGCAGAAAACCAGGCTTACTCTTCATTAATTACCTACTGATCAATCCGAAATTTCCAGTCCCGTAATGGTTTCTTCATTTTAAGGAAGTGAAAGAAGTCTGAAGGTGAGAGGTCTGGAGAATAAAGTGAGTGCTGCAGATTTTCAAAGCGACACCAAATTGCAAAAGTCCACTGAGATCACTCTTATGAACAGGAGCATTGTTGGCTAGGAGGCGAATACCTTTGGCTAGCTTCCCACTTCTCTCCAGCTTAATAGCCTCTCTTAACTTTCCCAGGAGATTTCTGCAGTACCCAGTGATGTTGTTGCCTTCTGGGAGGTAATCTGTAAGGATGATACCTTTAGAGTGCCATAAGACCGGTAACATAACCTTGTTGGAGACTATTTAACTTTGACTTTTTTTGGGAGTTGGTGAAGAGAACCTTCCCATTGTATGCTTATGTTTTCGTGATCAAACAATCGAAATTGAGTACACTGACCTAGCATTCATCCAATGTCACAATTCAGTCCAAAAATAGTCAGCATTCTCTTTCTACATAGTTCCAAGAATTGTACAGAACACTCTTTCCTGTGGACTTTTGAGATGTCAACAATTTCGGAACCCATCGGGCTGCTATCTTAGATATGTGCAGGAACTCGTGCGTTATGGTGTTCACATCAACTTTAGCCACAGTGGCAGGCTCTGTGGCTTAGCTGGGCCTTTCTTCTCTTGGGTCAACGTGCACACTGCTTTACTCACACCTGAAGCTGCCTTTTCCAATTTTTCACAGTCTCATACGATGGACAATCCTCCCCATATACAACATTCGCCTCCTGATGGATTTTATTTTGCTTCTTTGCCTTGCAAATGGAGAAATTTTATAACGGATCGTATTTCAATGTTGTTCAGTATACTGTCTTGCTGTATTCATCTCTATAATTCAGTAACCAATGGATCAAAAAAAAAAATAATAATAATAAATAATAAATAAATAAATACACATTGGGTGTGCGTATTTTATATGAAAATGAAATAAAAAACTCTGTCTCCTAACTACATTCTTACGATTCTCTAATAATTTGGTAAGGAAGTGTATAACAAACACAAATGAAATCGGAATTAGTAACAAAGCACCAGACTTTGGAAGCACTTATGGTTCATTCTATCATTTTTTGCGCATCAAAATTCGCTTGGAAAATCAATGAAGAACTTACGTCCACACAGGCCACTTTCAGATATCCATTACTGTGGTTCCAAAAGAGATTTCAATTTAGCTGCATTGAAATCAGTTAAAGTCAATTTGTGCTTTTTATATCCTTTTCTCTCTACCATTTTCTCTTCGTGTTCGTTTTGCTGAAACGGAGCCTTTCTGACTTCTTTTGTTGAATGAGCCCTTTTGTCTTCTTTATGCGCCGGTAATTCTGCGCTCGTTAGAGAGCGCCCTCACTACAGTGTTTGTTGCATGTTCTCTTCAGTGCTAATTTCAGCCCGTAATTTAATTATCATCATTTCCTGTCGTGCTAATTAGCTTCTTCCGCGGTTTCTCAACATTATCAACCGTCCAAGAAAAGACAAAAAAAAAAATCGATTTTTAATCTTACACTTCCAAATTTATAATCGCTCGAAGTGTAAATGGGGAGACAGAAAAACATTCATTTGTTAGCGCGTAGCACATTCTCTCTGTCCATACAAACGCGTATCCACCAGGGGGTAATTATGCTTGTTTTAAAATTCCTGTACTTAAATATTCGCATTTTGTGGGTCCTATTTAGTACAAGTCGATCTACTTTTCCATTCGAGAGAATACTTTCATTTATTCTATGAGTGTTTCCAATATTTTGGCCACTTCCTATATCATCACTTAGTACAGTTGGGCCCATACAGAAGTTTCAGTTTCTGATTTTTAAATTTTATTTTGAGGATCGCTTGAGTCCCTTTGGGGTCACGATTTACAGTTTCAGAATTTTTTCCCCCCATTATGGTGATCCATTAAGCGAAAGTGTTATAGGTTGACGTTGGACTTCAATTTCTATATTGTTGTTCAGTTTTAGGAGCATCAGCGACTAAGACCATGTTGCTCCGGGTATATTGTCTATGAATTGCGTGTGTTCTGAGGTCCATTTTCTGAACGAAAAGCCATGCTACCCTCGCCTGGGACCCATAAAAATTCCTCCCGTCATCGATGGGATTCGAACTCAGGTCTTTTCCACCCGGTGTGGGGAGGACGGCGATCCTACTAACTGTGCTACCCACGAGGGCTCTGTAGCTTGTAATTTTCGGGAAATACATATGAAGGAATGCTGTTCCAAAGAACAGAAGGTATAAATGAGGAAGAAGAAAGTTTAGAGTGAATATTGGATAGTTCAGGTACGAGTTTAGACTGGTTTGAAAAAAAAAAAAAAATAATAAATAAATAAAGAGAGATACAATTACAGATGCTAATTCACAACAGTGCTCCTGTAGGTATTTGTAGAAAAGGCTGTAACACCGAAGTTCTGTGTGGTAGTGAGTGGAGTGAATTTGTAAATGATGGGTTGTTAAACCTGATTGTCTTTGTTGAAGAGAGTATGAGATATTAAGAGAGGTTTTGGGGGTACCTTCTCAGATGTGAGTCCTCGTGGGTAGTAGTACATTTGGTATAATCACTGTCCTCTGGACACCGAGCGAAAAACACTTGAGTTCGAATCCCATCAGTGACGCGAGAAACTTTTATGGGTCTTTTTTTCACAAGGTGGCTGAGTTAGTCGATCTCAGGCATGGTTTTTGCTGGACCAAAGACCCCGGTAACTCGGGTCTTTGGTCCAGCAAATCGACCACAAAACACACGCAATTTACTGAGATGTTATATACGGCGCAATATGTAAGTTACTTATACGCCTAAAATCTTACAACTACCCAGACGTGAAAACATTCTTCTGCGCCACAGCAAATCAGAAAACATCGAAGGTTTCTTTGATTTAGTGTAAGCAATATTTGCGATATGCTAATTATTGTGAACTCAGTGCCAGATTAAAGCACGGGCTAGCAGGGCTCTTGCCCGGAGCGCCATTCTTTAAGGGGTGGAAAAACAGAAGAACAATGAGGCAAAAAAATATCCTTAGTAAAGGACGCCGAAAAATCAATCTGTCCGGGGAGCGGAAATACCTTGGTCCGGCACTGTGTGAACTACAATCTTCAAAGTTGAAAGCGGTAAAGATGATAAAACAAAAATGGCGCCTTAGATTTCCAGGAATTTTATAATGGCTGGCAGGATTTTTTTTTTTTTCTTCTTCTATTGATGGAACTGCTTTTAAGGAAATATTTTTTCAAGTCATGCACATTAATTCACTCATTTTCAAAACTAAAAAGAAAAGAAAAAAAAAATCATTCCGGTTACGTTTCGAATATATGACGTATAATCAAGATAGTGTAACTATAGGCAAATACGAAAGCGTTTGTTTCGATCCCTGCGCAGAATAAATGCCCTAGACACCTAAATTATATCCATTATATCGCACAAAAATAAGTCGTTTATAAGATAGCGGTGCATTCATTCTTTAGTGGTTCGGCTTACATCACAAAGACATTTTCAGCTTGCAGAAAGATGAGAGTAGCTAAATACATGGATTGATGTATAGATTTCTGTTTTTTGAAGCGCCTGCACCAGCAATAAACCGGAGTCATTTGGAATAACTAGATATGGCATCGTACACCAGAGGATATGGAATCAGTAGTGGGTTAAGCCAGCCTTATGTCGTAAATGCGCATGAAAGTATGATGTCCTGCGTCTCCTTTCCTTTCTAGTACATTTGTCTCTCCAATTCCCCCTCAGCTCCCCCCTGCTTGCAGCGTCTGTAAAGACCTCAAGGAACATTTGTGCCCTGCGCATTGAATTTCGATAAGAGAATCAAGTTCGCATTAACATTTTCTACACTTTCATTTATGTAGATGGCGGTAGTGTCGATGGTGTATTTATCAGTTCCGGGAGAGGGGAAGATGGGGGAGTATACATCGATTTGCTGCAAAGTGTTCTGTTTTGTTTTCCGCCCCCCCCTAGTTGCGCGGTGAGAGAAAACATTAAAATCGTTGTCCGCTGTAGAAATGCATGAGGCTCTTTCCATCATTCTATTCTCTTTATATCATCAAATGGTGAAAATTCTTACGGATTAACTGAATTGCAGGTGGATGAATACGTTTTTGATGCACGTGCTGTTACGCAGTGGACCAAAAAGAAGAAATTGCAATGAAAAGAATGACTTTATTGCATTCGCCATCTTGCAGAAGATGGTAAACTGAACTGGAAGTATGATTTGGACAACTGGTTAAATCACTACGCATGCGCCTAAACTTCATGTACCAAATCGACAAGTGAATTATCTACTGCGCATGCACAGTGTCAGCAGTGATGCCGATGCCAATTCTTTATCTTCTTCTTTTTTTTAAGAATATACTGGAGGCATAAGCATTTAATATAAAGAATCTTCGACTATTTATAATTTTCCTGATGCTGTTTTTCTCGTTGGCGTCATTCGTCATGTGGTTGATCTATAAATTTCGGTTTGTTACGCGTTTAAAAACGGAAAGCGAGTCGCGTGAAATTTCTTTCGCCTCAACTTGAAAAAGTTAGGATATTTAGAGTGGTGGTAATGGATCAAATATCGCGACGGGGTCTTATGGAAGAACGCTTGAGGTAAATGTATCCGTTACTGCTCATAAAATACGAAGAATTACGGAGAGCCACTCTATCAAGTGCGATTGATGGTAACTATATCGATTAAGGGTGCTGTGATATATGTTACCGACCGGACCGGTCAAAACCGGATGCTCAAAGCAATAAACTACTTCCGCTTGGTGATTTACAGTTAGATAACGCAGCATGTTAATAGAACTCCCCGTAATGTGGCGCGTTACGTACATTACGGCGCTTTTGCAAAATTCCCAGATGGTGCATCTGTAAAAGCTGTTTTATTAAAGTTAAGATTTCAAGGAATTCGGTCGCATTTCTGCTGACACCGCTGGCAAAAATCGGTGTCATTTTTATATCCTCGCTCCCTGTATAGTTCGACTAGGAACAGTTTCGAATGCTTGTCATTCAAGCTCTCGAAAATATAGAGATAGCGGAATACTGTGAAGAGCTATTTTACAGGTTGGTTGGAGAAGTGATGAGATAGGTAGAGATCAAAAGAAATTCGGATCACATAGAGATTCCCATCGCGATTCCCATGGTTCGATGCTAACGTCAAACTCGCTTTTCATAGTAAGCAGAAGGCCTATTAACGACGGAAAAGGTCTAATAATCAAGGAGATTCTCATCACCAATAAAAGGCAAAGAGCTCTGTTTTTGAGGGAAAAAAAGAACGGCTCACAAAACATTCTTGAGAGAATGCAGCACTCAAAAAGAATGCACACGTTTACTCAAAAACATTCATCAATGGAAGATAAGAACCAGAATGGGAAAAACTGGCCTTCGGGCAGCACAATACGCAGCTTAACCAGCCCACCTTTCAGTAGCAAGGCCCATGAGTAAACTAATATGTACTCATTGATTTCACCATCTCCAGAAACCAACTGGTAAAGATTATGAAGAAGCTACCTCTAAAGCATATGTCCGGACGGATTTCCGCTTTTTTTTGTTTTGCAAATATACAGCGTCTACACTGTAGATATCCTGATACATATTTTAGTCAAATCTTCACCAGTGCGAATCCTCCAAAAATTTGGAACACGTACTTCGTGTGCCCAGTACCACCATGTAAGCATCCGAAGGGACCACTGGACTTCCGGTCCATTTTCATAAAATGTACATTCCTGAAACTCTTTGAGAAGGCCATTCAATCTGTTACCAGATACTCTGTTACCAGAGTATTGCTTCAACCACAGGGCTCCCCACCTTCACAACTGTAATTAAAGATAGATCTACTAGTACCACCCTGCCTGCTTAATACATTTACAAAAAATACAGAGAATTCTGAGTGACCTAGCACAACTTGATATCGATTTGAGTGCAGCTTACGATCATGTCAGTATTGACGCATATCTTGGAGAATTATTTAAATTTTACAGGTAGTGCACTGCGAATTTTGGAATACGTAGTGCGTTTCTCATAGTGACAATTTTTTTTTAAAACCTAGACGCATACTGGTTACTCACGAAAACTTTTAATATACACTGGTGTTCAAAGAAAGTGCATCACCTAGGAATTTCACATTTCTAACCCTTTTTCGCGATGGTATGTTACATTACTCACTACCATCACAAATAGAAATATAAACAAAAGATATTTATTAATAGCTAAGGCAAAGTAAGTAATATTTGACAGGTGCTCTCAAAATATTCCAAAATGAGCATTTGCAACCTTTGTACAACAGTTTTGGTAAATACGACAGGTATGGCTGAAATGTTATCAGAAGCCCTCAATTTCTTTAATTTATCATTTTAAATGGAAAACAAAATCAAAAGCTCATCAGATGCAAATTAATATTTAGTTGACCCGCCTCTGGCCCTGGTGACAGCAGTATACCGTCGAGGCATTGACAAGATCAATTTCTGAAGATAATCAACTCAGAGTTCGTGGTTCCAAACACGAATTATGGCTTCCTCAAGTTCACGAAGGGTCTTTGGTTTCTTTCTGGCAACTGCAGATTCCACACGATGGCAACAGTTCTCTATAAAATTCAGGACCGGGCTGTTTCCTGACCAACTAAAAGTTGTAATGGACCGTTCTTCCAATCATTTTTTCACCTGTAACAAATGTAAACACATTACTGTCGAACCTGTAATGCAGAAATGAAGCTAAAGTAACTACAGAAGTGCCTACTTACACTTTTCGCCCGATGACAAGGAGCAGAGTCGTCCTGAAAGGTGCAGTTACTTGGCAGGTTAAAATGGTCTCTAATGTTGTCAGCAATTTGCGTTCCAATATAGCCAGGTATCCATTGGCATTTACAGAACCTTTTATAAACTGCAGGTGGCCTACTTCACGATACGAAATGCATCCCCATATCATTTGACTGGTAGGGAATTTCACTATAGACACCATATAGTCTGGATGGTATTCTTCATCACGTATACTGCGAATCGTTTGTCTCCCATCAGATCCATGCAGGTTGAATTTCTTCTCATTCTAGAAAATAACTGACTTCCACTGCTCGGGGTCCATTTGACATGCTCCTTACACCAATTAATCGGGCCTTTTTCAATTTTTGTGTGAGGAGGGGCTTCCTCTTTGGATTACGGGCTTCAAGTCCATTTCTGATGAGGCGTCTTCTGACTGTTACTGCACTTGCTACCGCTCCTGTATGTTCTTCTCATTCTCTTTTCAGCTCAGACGAAGAAGCTTTGCGGTTTTTAAGGCATAAACGCTTCAAAACCTTGTCCTGTTTTGGCGTAGAGACTCCTTTGCGTCCGGTTCCTTTTTTCCTAACTTCTTGAGTTTGGAAAGAAATCTACTCCCTGTCGACTGATTCCAAACCACTCTATAAGCAATATGATGGGAAGAACATCCTTCCTCACGTAAAGCAGCAATAGCACTCTTTCTTCGTGGCGTAAACTGCACGTAGCTCGCCATCTTGACACAAGCAAGGAATGACTGCAACTCTTGCAGAGCGTGCTTATTTCAAGAAATAACTTCTCAGAAGTTATTTCTTGGAAAAAACAGATTGCTAAATATCAAGAATATCTCAAAATATCCAAACATTAGAAAAACTTATAACCGGATACATTGATTCCCCCAGAATTGACGATAATGTCAGAATACTCAGCACGCAACCAGACTGACCTCCGACTATTTCTTCAAGCTGGGTTAGGTAACCTGGTTTGTCCAAGTAGCATGTTTCTGGAAAACACAATGGAGCTTGTCAACAGCCTAGCAATTGATCTAGAGAAGTTCTGTGAATCAAAATCATATAGATTGGAAAAACTATAGGAAGCATTCATTTTAATGGAGCTGTGAGATCTACTGCCTTCCTCCTAATTAGACCTTTCTCAACATTAAATCCACTTTTCTCACTCATGAGAATATTATAACTCGTCATCCGATCTAAATGACATACATGCATATGTTTTTGGACTCATAAAACAAAAAGCATTCATACAGAGCAAGATCTGTTGAATAGAATGGACATGCCATCAATTCATTATCCATTTCTTCAATCCTTAGTTTTTTTAGTGATGAATAGGATAAATTTCATGAAGTGTTCATCCTGCTCGGTTGCCATCTAGTTTTTCTTCCTTGGATTTTTGGCTTAAGATGACCTCTTAGAACATTACCATTATTATGTTATTGACAGTGTGCCCCAATGCAGTGATCATAGATAAGATTCTTTTCGTTATGACGTATACGATACACTGCAGAATTATATCGATGGAAAACATTTTTATTTATCATAGTTTATTTCTTACCAACTTAGCATGCGTAGTGCATGACGAGAGAAAGTAGTATAATTTGTTGAAAAAATATATTTATTTATGAACCTAGATACACTTTTACTGACTTGTCTTTTAGGAGAATTTTAACAAGAAAGCGACTGAATCTTTTTTAATGCGTGATCTCGAAAGTTGCAATCCAACCTTCATTGATAAACAAAAAAAAAAAAAACTCCTCTTTTTAGTGGCTATAGTTTTCAGATAGGAACGCCACACTTACGGGAAATCCATAGATGTTTGCATAATTCATAGAAGTTTGCAGAGTTGAAATATTTTACTGTGCATAAATTTGTCGCTTGTATCTTAGGTATTTTTTATACCGCAGTCGATTCTATTTTGGAGTTGCTATGTTTATTCGGAGAAGGTAAAGAGAAACGCATTTAAGATGTATCTTCCCGAGAAATAAATATACAAAACTCGATTCAGTTTTTCCTCAGTTGTATGCACCGATTTCTAGCGCTGCTTCAAGTACGTCAGGTTGGTTAGGCGCTGTAATTGATACCGGGGTTGAAGCTCCAGCTGGAAACAAGGCAACATATCTATGTCATTAGAAGAGGTCATCCGCAGTATCCAATGTTGATTGCATTAGAATAGGCGGGTCTGTGCAGTAAGTAGTCATGTATCTGGAGCAGCAGGGGGCCATGTGTTGTTTATTGTGGATTATAAAGAATGCGGAAAAGTATAAGGGCAAGGGATACTTAACATAAAGAACTATGCACGTTAGAGAATCAATGAAAAAGGGGCAACATCTTAATGGTTCTAAAAAACATGTGGTTTGACGTGTATGCGACTTTATCTGAACTTAACCTAGTTATCGTAAAGAAGCCAGCTGCATAATGTAGTTCCTTTATCGATTTTAGGAAACCATCCGAGAGAGAGAGAGAGAGAGAGAGAGAGAGAGAGAGAGAGAGAGAGAGAGAGAGAGAGAGAGAGAGAGAGAGAGAGCTTCTAAAATCCCTATCTATTGCAATGAAATTCTTAAAGATACCTCATGGTAAAAGAAACGTTCACTCGTGGTGAATAACAGGATATATGGATTATTTATTTGAAATTATTTAAAGAAATAAAATGAATTTATTATTTTTTTTTTCTATTTATCTAAGAACAAAAAAAACCTGGTTTGCTCTAAAGAAAATAAATATATAACAAACCAGTGCAACAAAAAGTGAGGACTTGATAAAAAACGTCCTATTTTTACAGCTTCTTTTTCCAAGATATACTTGAAAAACGAAGGACTCTATCGCGTTACCCACAGCATTAAGATTAG
Source organism: Mastigoproctus giganteus (assembly GCF_048544385.1). Lineage (NCBI taxonomy): Eukaryota > Metazoa > Arthropoda > Arachnida > Uropygi > Thelyphonidae > Mastigoproctus > Mastigoproctus giganteus. The sequence continues at coordinate 226,241,578 of NC_143581.1, read as the reverse complement.
ATTGAAGACTCTTTGTAAGACGGATGTGGAAAATCTAATGCGAACCTTATATCGATTTAAATATTATTCGATTTCGCCTAAGTACCCATAATTGAAGGTGTTCTATAGCTCAAGAAATGAATCTTTAGTCAGTTTCCAGAGCTATCAGTTGCAGTCATAATGAAGAAGGAGCTTAAAAAGTACGCCTGAAGATGGAGGGAGGGAGGATGTTTCCTGCCAGTGGAGAAATGATTTATCAGAGCTAATTGAAGTATACAATTTCCTAGTTTCTTAAAAGGAGCCTAAGATAAAGTCTCGCCGTTCTCCGCTTTACTGAAGTTCACCTTTCTAGAGAAGCCCTTGGCTGATAATTTCGTATTGAAAGCAAATAAGTCTCTTGATAGCTTTTCTCTTCTGCTTTAAGCATCTTTTCGCCCTGGCTATGTAGATTAGTTGTTGATGAGTGCACAGGCGACTTTCGCGAGAAGATCGCGTCATCAAGAGGAGACGGAAGGCTCTCCAAATGGATCGAGATCTGTAAATGGTCTTTCTCTTTGTATTCTCCCAAAAAGAAATAAGAGATCTCATTACTCCCAACTTTTAAGTGGATCTATCCATTTAAGGCAAATCTCCATCTTGCACAAATGGTTTAAAATGATATTTTTAGCTGCTAACAGCGGCCATGGGGCTGTTTAGTAGCGTCTAGCAAGTGGCGACGAAGCACGTCTTACGAGATATCTTTCAGACGGTCATAGGAGAGTTCTGGATTTTCTCATTTGCAGTTCAGACAAATAGGGTCTTCACCATACTGGCACAAGTTCTTTATTTAAATGCGATGCCAGCCATAAGTGAGGTAGTTTGTTCGTAAGCAATATCTGTTTTCACTCAGCATTAATATGTGGGTAGTAGGAGACAGACAAAGATGTCTCCGGTTAGAGAAAACGATGGTCGGATGCAAATTTTAGAAAAGAAAAATGACTAATGAGTGTATTTCAAGCAAGATGGAGTAAATTTAAATACTTTTTATTGCACCGAGTTTGAAATATAGATGGCAGTACACAATTGGGAAGTTACACATAGAATAAATTTAAATACTTTTTTTTTTATCATGTATTGAGCGAATGACTTTTTCTTGAGGTGAATGTAGATGGCAGCACACACAAAATCTGGACGTTTAGGAGATAATAGAAATAAATTTAAATGGGAACACATCCAGAATCTGATAGGGGAAAAAAAAACATTCAGAGTTCATTTTCTACAGCTACAATGACACTTACATGCACTGACACAATTATCTAAACGTTAATCCGGGACCAGGAAACAGAAGATGTAGTCCTTGACATTGTAGCAGAGACGCCACTCTGTTTAATTAAACTCAACCAGGGGATGTGGGCCGGCGTGGAATTACCTTAATTACAGGAGGCAGCGTAATTCTTCCACCGAATTGCAGTTTACATAAATCTTGATGTAATAAGATATCTCGGCCAGTGAGACATTTCATCCCCGCAAAATTCTCTCCTTCCACCAATTACTCCTTAGATGCAATTAACAAAGAGGCTAAAGATTATCTCATATCTGCTCGGCCAGAAGAACACCCCGGTGCGGACAATTTCTCCTGTGAGAGTTAACGCGATTTGAAGGTGCTCGTACCAGAGAGTAATCACCTTGGATGTTTGTGTTTAAGGCCAGTTTAAATCAGCTTCTGTTTGCACTTGCTCACCTCCTGACAAATCCCGACAGAATGAAAGACAAAGCTAGCGTTGTGTGGTACCCCCGTTCGTTTAGTTTCTTGTGTGCACATAGTGCAGCTTATTGATGACACAGCAGTTTGAAATATCTGACCAATTAACAGAGAGGGATTCTACCATTTGTCTAAATTACTGGCATGGCCAACTCCGGTTGTGTTACCGCTCAACTAGTGATTGATGATTAATGTTCTGTTAGCGTTACCATTGGAGAATGTCTCGGTGCTTGCGCGGGTGTGCTGTAATTGAGATAACTGTGAAAATGATAGTAGAAACGGCACCATCCGAACTTGTGCCAAAGTTCATTTCAGACTTCTCGTTGTCATTATGAGCTCGCCAGACATCATTACCTCCTCTGTAAATGTCCACCGCACTCAATCTGATTCTAATCTTGGAGTATCTCGCTAGAATAATCCCCAGAATCCTGGTAAGCAGAGAGAGAGAGAGCAGTCGTTTCTCCTTCCTAGAGCTTGCTTCGAAACATGCGGTAACTATTGTCTTATCTGTTGGTGCCGTGGTTTCCGTTTCCTGTGCACATCATTTCTACTTTAGTCCACTATATTATTTTTAGGTATCTTTAGACTGTAATTCGAATTTGACAAGTTTAAGAAAAAAGATTACAAGTAAAAGTTATATTAAGGCTAAACATAGTTTTTTTCTTCTGTTAATTGATTATTGGCTGAATAGAAAAAATCAGACTCTTTATAAGTTAATACTTGACGTTTCTTTATTTTCCCATTGGGAAGATAAAGAAAACTTACAATGCCATTTATTATTAACGGAAGAAAAAATTTTACATAATCGGCATCAACTAATAACTCAGCTCTGACACGAAAAGGAAGACATGTTACGTCATTAATTCAAAGATTGTAAAATAATGAACCTAAGGAAGAACCTTGGGGAACATCATATTCAGAAGAAATACTGTGAGAAGTAACAACATTATTTTATTTTCTGTGAATCGCTTCATGAAATAATCAGTTTAATAAAGACCGTTTAAATACATAATAACGCAATTTTGTTATTATATATCCTGTAACATCCTCGAGACCAGACGTTTGTAGATGGGAATTTCGATAAATTATTTACATCAGCCATTTCGGTATTTTAGAATTATCTCTTTATCTGTTGTGCTAGACTGTTTTTGAACAAGCTAATTATTCGCAAAATTTTGTGGTATTTTATATTGTAATGGAGAGAAATTCTGTAGGCGGTTGAAGGTCATTCCTTAGCTGTCCTCTTTTCTCTCATTCCGTCTGTCTTCACTCCCATAATACGTGGTACCGGCTGCTTAGGTAAGCAGCGCTTTTCTTAGCCCAACAGTTTGTTGATGAAAGTGGGTGGAAGTGTGGCGTGAATGCTTCGCAGAAAAGCTGGTGAACTACCTCGACCCGCCTCTAGAAATTCTCTCTGCTATAATTACGTTTGTTAAATTAGCCTGTTCATTAATCTCATTTATCGTTTAACTTGCTTATTCATAGCTACTGATACATTTTAAGAAAAGTTTTCATTGAGTGCGTTATTATTTACAAAAAACACAGTTTACCTACACACCATGCCGCGCAAGGAATATCTGAGATCATCCTACTGAAATGGCGTCATCATTTTAATAGGCAAGAAAATATCTTGTACAGAAAACAAGAACTTCTCAACTATTCCCTGGCTTTGGTCAGTTCAGAAAACTCACCAGAGCCACGGAATAGTTAAGAAGTTCTTGTTGCCTAAGTGGCATTTTGTGACGGTGATATTGCAAAGATAGCTGTCACTGAAGAAGTGGTAAGAAAATACCACGAAACGTTTGATTCCATTGTGTATATATTTACAGATCGAAAATAATCATAACTAAACCAACGTAGGTTTGAGTGCTGTAATATCTTCAAATAAGTTTTAATTTCTGTTTGAAAACAGAAATGAAACTTTTTTTTATAATCATAGAAATTAAATTCTGTTTACTCCGTGATCCTACTTAATGCAAATCATTTAATATTTTGTGTACATAATATCAGAACACATAATCAGACCAGAATTCACATGATATATATATATATATAATATTAAAAAAGGATTACTTTTCAAAACGTTGTGCACCAACGAACTATTAAATAAACCTGTTATTGTTTAATGGTGGTCAGAATTCAAAGATCAATTTTCCAGGTAGTATCCCGCGTACCTTTTCATCCACTTGCAGCTGTTATTTTCTTTCCCTGCGTCACTCTGCAGTGATCACCTCTGTTTCGATGTCTGTCCGCAATAACATGTATTCGATTTTTTGTTTCTTTCCTTTGAGAAGAAAGAGTAAAAGAAAGAATGAGGAGGACCCTCGTGGCTGCTGATATCGTTATCAGTGTCTCTTTCACATCGCAGCAATTTTACAACTCAATTAAGGGGCTCACTGCTTCAATAACTGTCGTGTGACCGTCTTTTCAACCGTCCTCTTGCGGCCAGCCGAAGAACTATTTTGTTACAAAGGGATCTCGATAATTCTTGGCTTTATTCAATCGTGAAATTAGTTTCTCGAAGTTGTGGGCGCCCCCTGTACAATGATGTGAATAGCAGACGACCTGCAAGGTCGTTATCGGATCAACAGATTAAGAAGTTTACTGCTGGAAGGAACTAGAAACATTTCGTTGCTTAAAATACCTCGAAATTTCCACTCGATCAATGGGCTGCCCCGGTTGATGTTTATAATAAAGTTAGGGACAGCTATCGAGTGTCACTCCATGACTTTAATTAAAACTTAATTAGCAACTTTAGACACAGAAGGGATGAAAGACTTCATTCCATTTTTTTCCCCTCTCGTTCCTTGCCATGTTTTTAATTTCCTTCATCGACCCTTAAAAATCTTCTTTCAAATGGCTTTTTACCAGCTCCGATAACATCTCTAGGCATGTTTCAAGGCTGCAGTAATCAAGTCTTAGCAAGTACGCAACAGCACTTAACAAGATCCGCCAAAATTCTTATAGTGTCATCATGCATTAAAGATTTTCCTGTGCTAGGGACTATTTTTCTGTCTTCAGACTATAAAAATCCCTTAGGAGAACGTTAAGAATTTCCTCTACTAATAGTCACCTCTCTACCTAATACTTCATTTGCAGTAATACAATTTACAGACACGATATACTGGTGCCTCATGGCCTTGACTTCTTGCTTATCACAAATAGTTGCAAACATCTTTTAAATGTGTTTATAATCTCTCCAATAACCTTCGCAAAAAAAAAAAAAAAAAAACATCGGTACAGAAAGTGGAAGGTGAGTTCCAGATGGTTGTCTTGAATTTTCGCCAAGGAAACCACGGCTATGAGACGTTAATGTATAGTGTGTGTAATTGCATGGATCCTTCGGTCAGCTTCGGATGGAGCTGGTTGTTAAAACCAGCTCCGTCCTCCCATGGCCTCCCAGCTGATCCGATCTAAACCGAATTGAGCATTTGAGACCTGCTGGAAAAGTACATTCTCGGCTTCACCCTCCAACTGACAATGTGTGGGTATTACTGGACACATTGTACAATGCATAGGTTGCACCACCACAAGGCACCTTGCAACACTTCAACACTTTGTGGTTCATGCCAAGATGGTTACGGGCGGTGGACACACAAGGTATTAGGTAGGTGTTGCTAATGCAGAGTTAACTCAGTGTGTATGCTTTCTGATCTGGAAACTTCGATCTATCCGATTTAACTAATTCTAATCGACTGTTGAAATCAATTTGCAGATCTGCAAACTTTTTAAGTATTTCCCAGGATTACAACTTGGAAAATTACCCAAAATCTCAATACATAAGTACACTCTTTGTACTCATCTGAATAGCTCTTTCACAAAAAAGTTGAACATAATTTTTATCTCTGAAATTGAATGATTTCAGAGATAAAAATTATTTCTTTGCATCTGTTTAGCGATTTTTGAAACTAATGATTTTTTCTTCTTCCTTAAGTCTCTTTGAGGTCCTTTTCAACAAGTAAATTCCAAGTTTGAATATATTCATCCTTTCTTTATGTCCACAGAGGTCTCAGAATAAAATGGCAACTTTAATTTTGGAAAACTGAAATTATTACATCAGGTTGTCAGTGAACCACGAGTCAAACTTTCAGCATAGTTTGAAATATGTCAACACATGTCTGGACTGGAGAGAGTATGTCGATAAGTTGAAGCCTCAGTTGTGTGGAAGTTCTTAGATCAGCAAAGGATATGGGAAGAAAATGTTCGGAAATCAATTAACTGATTCTAAAAAATTCCCGCTAAAACTGCCATGAAGACAGTAGAGAAGCGCGAACGGCTATTTCTACTGAGCAAGGGAGCATCGACCCTACTGTCGAGTTTACCATGCACACAGTATTTTTTTTTTTTTTTTTTTTTTAAGTAGCATTAGTGACTAGGGCAATATGGCTCCGTGTATCTTGTCTGTAAATTGCGTGTGTTCTGAGGTCGATTTTCTGTTTGCTGGACGAAAAACCCGAGTTTCCTGGAGGAAAAAATCATGCTACCCTCATCTGAGACCAACTAACTCAGCCACATTGTGAAAAGGCCCATAAAATTTCCTTCTGTCATCGACAGGACTTAAACTCAGGTCTTTTCCTACCAATACTTATATTTGGGGGGGGGGGGGGGAAAGGAGCGCAAGATTCTGTTCATTTACCCCTATGAGTTTGCAGTGACTATTAAATAAGCAAAAAACATGGCGGTAGAGAAACCGCAGGTGTTCCTGACCTCATCGTCTGGCATCGCTGGAAGGCGCTAATTGCTGCCTAACATTTGACATCCTTACTGTAGCAGTTCCGTTTTTTTTTTCTCCCCCCTTTTTCCTTTTTTTTGGGTGTTGGAGTGCACTTTGCTCTTTTGTATTCAACCCCCCCCCCCTCCATCTTCGCATCTTCGACACCTTCACCAGAGCGTTGAAAGAACGAATCATTAAAGAACAGTTTGTAAACGTGCATTTATTTGTGCCCCTAAGCATGACATGCAAGAAAAAAGGAAGTGTGTCATCGATGACGCAACAATAAAACTTGCTCTTTAGCACGCTCACTATTAGAAGGTCGTTTGGCAGCAATTTAAGCCCAACAGCCGTTCGTTTATTGTCCTAAAAACTAAACTGCACGCTTAACTAAGTCTTCTGCTCGATGCACGCGTCTGCTGCGTGTGTATGTGTGCGCGCGCGCACATGTGTATGCATATGCATATATATACATACACACATATTGTACTTCTTTCTCTCTAGTTATCCGCTTAATGATGCATTAAATTTGGCTGCCTCATAAAGGAAGTCATTAATTTTATCTTTTTCCTTTGCCTCCTCCTTCTCGGAAGACGTTGCCGTGTTAACTCGTAAAGATGCTCTTCCACCCGAACTAGGTAACGCCTGCTTCTCTCTCTCTCTCTCTCTCTCTCTCTCTCTCACACGCACACACACACACACGTTCTTTTTGCTATCGTCTTCAGAGCAAATATCTTTGATCCGCGATCTCCATAGACGAGGTCGTTGTGCTTACTCTTGGGTCGCATTGCCTTCATTTATTGTATCTTTTAATGTAACCTCCGACTCGTAAATGGTCAGAGGTCGTGATTAGGATGCAAACATACACAAAAATGTAAACATAAATATTTTAATTTCAAGAACCGGTTTAAAATGTGTCAGATGTTTAGAAAAAGATTGCAAAAGATATATCTGTTTGTTTATTGTAATGAATTTTTTAGAACTTTTAATTCTTTTTCAGTCCCGGCATCCCCAAGATGAAACGGCATTTTTGGATGACAAAAATCCCTTCTTGAACATGGATATGGAAGATGACGATGAAGATATCCTCGGACCGAAAGCCCTTCCACTGGAAGCAGGTAAGCCTTCATTTCATCCTTCGACTTTCCTCGCAAAACTCGCTCCCAGGCGTGGATCGATTGAATATGGCGTGAGTGATTGTGTGGCGAATGACACTGGATGAATCTACGAGAAATTGGGGGTAGGCAAAGGGGAGGAGACGGAATACGAGAGATTAAAACTGTCCACACACAGCTTACTGTTCACGGACACACACAAGCTCGCACATTAGTCAGAAAAACCCTTCGTTACTGTGGCAGGGACGCGCTATCATCCGGGTCCCTCCTTTAATAAATTATTCCGCCTCTTACGGCATCATCACCCCCTCACGGTGGTCTCAGACTGCGTCGCATTAAGAACGCGTCACGTGCGAGACGGGTCTGTAGTAATTAGTCAGCCTGGGATTTAATTCTCCCGTGGCAGCGTGTAATACTGGCTGTCACGAGCAACTCTGCCACCCTGCCAATAATGCATTAGGTTATAATGACAGGTTTGGTGTCATTCTTCTAGCGGGGGCCTTCCTGTCTTGGCGACTTGTTTTCTTTAATAAACAGTTCAAAGCGTGATTTTTTACGCCATTCATACGGCTAAAAAGCCGACAGGCTTACAAGGGCGACAACCCTTCATTACAGGCGAACTAAACTCGATAATCCTACACGGAACTTAACACAGCTTTCTTTGCTGTGTCTTGACAGGCCGTCGGTGATTGGTTGGCATCGTTGATGCTACCTGCTGAGTTTCGCAAATGACAACACAACATCGAACAGCTTTCCAATATGGACGAAGATTTGCGGTCAAACAGAAAGAGGAAAAAAAAAAAAAAAAAAAAAAAGGAAGTCACACCCGCCACTCGAAAATATCTTCCTTGTTGCGGATTTCAGTTTTTGCGGTTGTGCGTGGGAAAGGCAGCAGTTGTCCCGATGGATTGCTCTCCACTGGAGGGTCGTTTTTCTATCGGCTCCGGACCTCACCCAGACGGCCATACAGTTGACTCTCGATCTTGACACGCGTCTCTTGTGTGACGCCACCCCTCCGTGGATGGGTGTAGCGAGAAGATAAGCTGTACGCATTGTCTGCCAAACCACGTACTTCCAGCAGTTTCGCATAAATACACACGCAAGCGTGAAGAACTTTCTCAAAGAAGGGTGTTTTTGGTAGATAGTAGCGAAGGAACATCTCGTGTATCCTCTTTTATCTCTAGTGCTCTCTTGTTTACGATGAAAGCGAAAGCATCTCTTCTGTATTTGTAGCTTTCTTTTCTGTAATCATTCGCATCTGGGGGGGGGGTGTTCTTTCCCTTCACCTGCAACCCATAATTTTACCTGTCCCGAACCCCCCTTTTCAGCCTTTTAATTGACAGTCCATAAAAGACCTTTCATATTTCCGCCAACTCTTCCTTCATTACTATTGATTCAATCTCTGTGTGCGGCTCCCTTTGGCGGCATTTGTTAATCCATCAAGGAGTGCTTGGGAATCTGGGATGATAACCGACCAGTCAAAAAGATTAAACGTTCAAATAAGCAGTTTAAAATTTCCATTTCTGAGGGAGGAGGTAATAGCGGTGCAGTTTATTTCCTGTGTAAGGCGAAAGAAAAGTAGCGGGTTTATTTGTAGTCTGGGAACAAGAGAAGAGGCAGCAATGAATGGCGGTGTCTTTATTTATTTGGCAGTAGCTAAATGACTTTCATTCTGTTCTTATTAAACAAAGATGGTTAGCTGCATGGGATCCCAAACATAGAATACTTTTGTGATTAATCACGTTTCTTCGTGATTTTGTTGTTCTTCTTCAGGTGTTGTTGCTAAAGTGCTTTTAAATTGCAACTTCGAATGATAATATTCCACATACGGTGCATAAAACTTGGATTTTATACGGGTGCATAATGCATTAACTTGGATTTTATACGTTTTCTGTCTACGTGTTATATGCTGTCTCATTCTTTGTCTGTTTGACTTCTCTCATTGCTGTTTTCAATATTTATAATTAAAATGGAAATGTATTTATAGGGCTTTTCATTTTTTTTTTTTTTTTTTTACGAAAGATGGTTAAGAAGTTCTAAATACATTTATTGTATTTAATCTGCAAAGAGATTAATCTTTCGAAAAAAATTCTTCAGGTTGGGCATCAAACCAGGCTCCCACATATGCTTTTAGCTCATCATCTTTAAAATGGCTTCAGATTTCTGAACAGATGATAGTCACTTAAGGACAGATCTCATCTGCAGTGGAGGGGATTTAATTGTTCAAAACTGCTGAGCTTGTGCAACTCGGTCTTTGTGCGCGGGTGCATTGTTACGGAAAGTTGCAGCTTTTAATTTTCGCATAACGCTGGCATAATGTTCTTGTGGTTTTAGTTGAAAGTTAAGCAACAACAATCCTATTGTGTTCCAGAAAATTAAGGCTATCCCGTTTTTATGGGTCTTTTTCACAACATGGCAGAGTTAGTCGGCCTCAGGCGAGGGTAGCTGGTTTTTCCTCTGGAAATTCCGGTTTTTCGTCCAGAAAGCAGAAAATCGATCTCAGAACACACGCAGTTTACAGACAATATACACGAAGAAAAATGTAGCATTGGGTTTTAGGAGCAACGATGCTCCTACGATGCATCTATAACAACGATGTTGTTATGGTTTTAGGAGCAACGATGCTCCTAAAACAACAGCCAACGCTTTTTCAGCTGATGGTTGGGTTCGAAACTTCTTCAGTGTTGGAGATCCCTTCTATTTCCACTGTCTGCTTTCTAATCTGGATTCAGGATCATGAAAATCTAGCCAGGTTTCATTACCAATTACCAAATGGGTCACAAATGTATCTGGGTTAGCAAGAATTAATTTGAAAATTTCTTTTGATAACTCCGCCTTCTGATATTTATCCGAAATGGAAAAGATTCTGGGAACCCGTCTTGCACAAACTTTGGACATTCCCAAATGCTCATGTATTATTTTTAAACCTTCCATGTTAAGCAACAACATGGAAGGTTTAAACATGGAAGGTGTTAAGTACTTTTTCAAGTTCGGACACTTTAATTCTTCTGTTTTCTAAATGTTTGGCTCAACGCTGGCAGTTTCAGAATTGATTAGTTCAGATGGCCGGCCATACCTTGGATCACTCTCAACTTATTCCGTTCTCTTTTTAATTCTGAGTAATTGGGTGAAACTTCCCCTGATATTTGGTCATTCTTTCTTGGATTTCTTTATAATTTCTACCCTCTTTGGTCAAAAATATAATCAATGAACGATGCTCGATTTGCTGAATATTCATTCTTCTTACAGCCGTCAACATAAAGAATTTAATTTTTTTAATACTTAGCACTGCCTGTAATCTGCAAGTATGAACCAACTGGAATAGGACTACTGATCGCAGCGAATTCGAGAATTCTCTCCAATTGCAAGTTTTTGGCTTCCTCTGCAGCCGTAACCACATCGATTATCATAGTCAATCCTTGTCGGCGATTTAGTCTCCTTCTGCTGCGTGCACCTGAAATGTTTTTGGATTACTTTTTCTTTAAACAAATTCTACGAATTAGTGAGTAACCTTAATTGAGTCAACCTTGTTTCTTTCGAATCTCCGCTTCTCAGGGACTCGAGTTAACTCTAGGCATGTTTTCACTTGTGCAATCCCAATTTGCAAATCCAATTATTTATAGAACAGTCCCTCGGTACTTTTTTTTTGCTCGACTCATCACCATTTACAATATCGATATTTTTCTCACTTGTTTATTTAAAAAGCAAGTTTTAACTCGATTGTCTGACATTGATAACCGTTATTCTGCTACCTAATCTGATTTTTATTAGTTCAGTTGAGCACATGAGAAAAATCAATGAAATAAATTGTTTTTATTTATTTTTTTCCCTCTTTGTTTATTCCTTCCCCCTTCTCTCCGCTAACAATTTCTCCTTGCATTCATTGTTTGGAAAATGGAAACTGGTTATTCCTTTCAGCGTGTTTTGGCATCTTTTTTCTGTTTGTTTCTCGCTTCTGGTGCTCTAGTGTCTCATTCCATGTTTTATTGTCAGCGCCTCTCTACTTTCCTCATTCCTTCTAACTACATATTTTCTTCGTTCACTGAAAGTGGTCGAGGAGCGTAGTGATTGGCTGTCAGCGCTGTTCCCCCCTTTGCTGTCTGCATGGAGTGGAGTGAGTCTTGCTGGAGGTCTGCATCGAACCAGTAAGATGTTTTAACATGCTGAGGGAAATGGCAAAGTCGTGTTTTACAACCGCTCGCTGTCTGTGGCCATCGTTAACTTAAGACATCGCGAAAGTCGATATACGGCGTCCTCCGGCTTCGTCCGCACTTCCGGCATCAAAGTGACCTCGCTTTATTGTCCACTAACGCAAACATACGACATCCTCTTCGACTGTAAAGTAAGTCTACAGGAGAAGTTGTTTACAGAAATGCATTTGGCCAAAGAGGGATAGGGCACGTTCCAGCAAAAATAGACCCGGATGTATCTCCATCGATGGCCACTGTAGCTGCTGTAACGGATGAATGCAAATAATTTCTCCATTCTTACTCTGAAGAAGTTCCTTATCGTCATCTGTGCAGAAAATATCTATTGTAAACATCCCTCTCCGTGTGCGCACGCACACACACATAGAAAAGGTATATTTTACCGAAGGTATACAAACAACCATAAAGATAAGAGTAGCATCCCTGGGGCAACTACGCATGCGCCAGCTTTGTTACCCCCCGGCTCTTTCATTAATATTAATAACGTTACGTTACTTCCAAAAATGCATTATAAACATTGTAATACACTGAGAAAATATAAAGCCGTCTGAGCTGCATACTGGCTATGCATCCTTAATGCGTGTATTCGTAGGTCTTTTAACAACCCTCTGCTACGCGTTTTGGTAAACTTCTAAGTCAGAGGATGCGCCCTGTAAGGGGTTTCAATTTTAATTTTGGTTTAGTTTGGAATATCTTTAGCGTGAGATCTTTTTTGATGCTTTAGAAATTACTATAAATTACGATTGATGGGCATTAATCGAGAGGTCATAATTTATTATCTCGATTATAGTAAATGATTCGAATGATATAATCCAATTATGTCATTATATTATGCAAAATCATTCAAATGATATCATTCCATTATGCAGAATCATTCAAATGATATCGTTCCATTATGCAGAATCATTCAAAAGTGTAATCGAATTATATCATTCAGTTATTTCACTTGAGTTATTTCACTCGATTATATCATTCGGTTATTTCATTCGATTATTTCACTTGATTATATAATTCAGTTATTTTTTGCGATTATTTCACTTAATTATATTCGGTTATGTCATTCAATTATTTCACTGCATTATATCATTCAGTTATTTTATTCGATTATTTCATTCAATTATATCACTGGATTATATCATTTGATTATGTCACTGGATTGTGTCATTCGGTTATTTCATTCAGTAGGCCACCGTAGCCGAGTGGTCAAGCACGATAGTGTATAAGTACACGTGCTTTGAGTGACCGGGGTTCAAGTCCATGACTGCTAAATACCGCGCTGTTTCTCGTATTCTCTGCATCTTGTGAACTAACATCCCTCCTTACCTTGTGATCGTCCGAAGTATAAACAGAAAAACAGAATAATCACTCGATCATTTCATTATATTTCGAATTATATTCGATTGTTTCGCAATATGGCTAATCATATTCGATTATGTCATCCGAATGATTAGTTAGCGTTACTAATCATTCGACTGTTTCGATTATTGAAATCTCTCGGTTGCTGATCACTTGAATATACCCATCACTACAAATTACTTCCTCTTTGATGACTGCGTCAGTATTTATTAAAATTCATAGCTTAGCAGTGGTTGCTAGTTTTCCTTCCTTTTAAGTCGAAAGTACTTTGAAATATCGAAATATTTTGTTGACAGTTTTTCGATAAACTTTTCTGTAAGCGACCAATTTTGTTTTATAGTTTCCATCTGCTTGAGCAATGCGTACATCATTATTTACCATAGTAAACATAATTTCAGACAAAGCTGTTCTTTATCATACTTGTTAGTAATAAAGTGGCTTGTTCTATAGAAAATGGGGTTGTTTTATTGCTGCCATTATAGGAGATGCGAATTCATAAAAGGCGACATAAATAATGAATTTCTTTATTCGGAAATGTCCGATTATTCATAAACTAATGGGCTTTTTAGTTTATATTAGCAGCATAATTGGCTGAAAGTTTTATGAGAAAGATTGGTAATTGTGCTATGGAGAGATGTACTTTTAAAAATGAGCATCGCAGTTTGGGTAATTGGAGTAACCCTTGTAATATCCTATTTCCATACTCTGAGAGAACCTTTCCATACGTATAATTAGGGTGCTGAAGGTATTGTATCACGAGTGTCTTAGTGAATTATAATTAATATTTGTAACACGAGTCAATTTTAGTTCGAGTAGCTTGAAATATGTCAGTCCATAAATGACTTCAAAGGATACTGGATATCGCATCTTTGATGGAATACCTCTGTTGACTCGGTTGTTGTCTCGCCAATAACGATGCTCCACATCCGTCGTTTTAATATTCCACGTTAATTACTGTAATAGCGTTTATCTTCAATGCGTAATATGCAGATATGTAGATGGAGACGTGATTTGTCTTTGTCCATAACGTTACTGTCGTGAGGGAATGGTGAATGTGTGTCTGTTTATGTTTATTTGGGTAAGTTATCGACCTAAAAGCTCTCTCAGAGAGATATTTGCATGTAATTCGTTGCTGTCATTGTGCTCATAGAAGTGGAGTTTGAAAATATTTCCATACATGCATCTATCGACACAGCGGAGATGCCTCCATATGAAAAGAAAAAGAAAAAAAGAGAGAGAGAGAAAAATGGCCAGTCAGTGTTGTGAGAAGAGTGGGGAAATGCTTTCATAAATGAGCATACATCACTACTTGAGGCTCCTACCTTGTCTTTGAAACACATCTCTATCCCCTCTCCCACCCACTCACTACGGTGCCAACAGTAAGCCTGGTATCGGATCTGACAGCTGCATAAGTCTTGGCGGGTTTCATCGCATGTTTATCCCAGATCTGTATGACAAAGACTTCTCACCGTCTACCATCTGGGCCACTTCGCACGTGGATTTGTCACGATCCTTGTGGATCTCCCCCACGCCATTCAAACCGATCATGGCATACTATAACCCTTTGGAGTTTGTTTTATTTTTAGTCTTATACTCTCTCATCCATCTTTTTCTTCTTCCTTTGCAAAAATTCTTTACATCTTTCAACACTTTAAATGACTTGCGAGGAATCGCAAAAGATACTTGAAAATCATAACATTTTATATAAATATTCAGTAAGCAGTGTTAAATATAGTATATGCAAAAATATAAAGCACCCAGTACTGTTCAGCTTGTGTAGAAAAAATATTAAAAATTAATTGATCAAATGATTATTATGTATTTAAATAACTATAAATTTGTCTTCAATTATGTTTAATTTGACATTTTATTGTTGAATAATGCTACATTCTTCTAATGAAATCTTATTAAGTTCCTTTTTCCACCTATGGATCAGAGAGTCATGCTCAGCTGTACAGTTATATTGATGGAAACAGTTGAACACACTTAAGTTTTTGTTTGACGATTTTTTTCCCTTAAACTGATTTGATATAACAGGTAAATTAATGTGCGCAATACATTACATTTCAGGCGCGTTAGAGTTATATTAATTAATTTATCCCTTTTTTGTAATTAATAGAAGCGAAAAATAAATAAGTATTCTTCACTGTACATACCTCCCAACGTAATATTTACTCCACGTTTTGTAATATTTTGTAATAAACAGCACGTGAAATGGTACACGGATTCCAGGCTCTGCGATTTAATAAATCAAACAATCGTATACTGTCAACGCTTTTGTAATGCAGTTTATTTATTTCTTCCTGTATTTTAATAACATTTGAAATATAACATGTGTTTAACTTTTGCTGCGATTAATGTTAATACAATAAGCAAATACTAATAATTCATGATGTAGTAAATTGATGAGAAAAATGCAACAAATTTTATGTGCGAATCCAGAGAATTTCGTTTCTGCGGATCCGCCATATTTCATTTTTACATTCAGTATACGGCAATAAACATAATATCCAATGCTTTAGCTACAATATACGGTATATGAATAGCCTCGTATGTGATATGTATGAAAAAAATAAATAATGATTTCTATTTGTTTGATTTTAATGAAATTTGGAAAGGCTGAAAAGATTGTTTTAAAAGAGCCAAATATAGCTTCATGAAAATCCATCCAATGGAAGTCGAGTTATTACGTGCGGACGGACGGACGGACAAAGAAATAATAATTTCCGGATTTTTATTGTCCGATTTCAATGAAATTTAGGATGGCTCGTCAAATCCTTCTGAAAGAATCAAATGAAAATTCATCTACTGAGAGTCAAGTTATTACATACCGATGATTGGACAGACAGACAGACTGATGGACATGGTGAAGAAAACAGGCGCTTTACGCTTATTAAAAAGTATTTTTTTATTAAATGTTCAGTAACAAATATACATTTACAGGCTCAATGGGTTGGTTTTGGTTTGCACTTTTACTCTTGAAACTGATGAACAGATTTCCATCAAAATTCGCCAAGGTCAAACTCACACTGCCGAACGTTGCTGGGAAAATGGCCATATTGAATTGCTGTTTTGTGTATGCCCTGTTTGTAGACTGATGGGTGAGGTGGGCTTTCACGGGGTACTTAGCTGGGCATAACTGGGATTCCTATGCGTCACGTTATATAGTTGAGCACGATACAGAGACAAATGTTTCTCTAATGGATTCATAATTCCCAGACGCATTTGAAGCCAACGGGTATTTGGCATATGGAGGACATGAGGTTGAACTAATACGTTATTTGTGATAAAACTAGTTTCCCCCAGCTAATAATTATAACTCAAAGGGAATCTGGAATTTCAATATTATCTCCCCTTTTAGTCAAAGAGCAGATTCCAGCGTTTAATGTTTCGCCTTAATGTATCTCGTCAGGGTAGCCCAATTTATTTTACATAGTATAAAATTGTTTATTGTGTACCTCCAACATTACGATAGAATATTTGGCCAACTCAGAATCTAACTTTTAAATATAAAAAGTGACGTACCTCATATATGCACTAAATTTTTTTTTTTTGAGTATTTTAAAGCTCTTAGTGCATTCATTTGGTTTAATTTAGGTGCGGGTTAGAATGCGATGTATCACTCGGTCGTGCCGAGAAAAGGCTGCTGTAAACGGCCAACCAATCACAAGAGGAGAAAACACACCATCGATCAGTAGCTAAGCATGACGAAATTTTTGTGTGCTATTGTGTAGCATTTTTCCGCCTCACAAGGCACTGTTTGACTGTGACAGTAAAAAAAAAGTATTAAAGAACACCATAGGGGATGTGGCAGTTTGGCTGCTTGGAAGTAAGCGGAGGTGATACATGAATTGCTAGAATGTCAGTGTGTTTTGCAAAACAGCACCTGATGTTGGTGCAGAGCAAAGAAATCGCGTGCCTCTGACTGCTTACAAAGTTCTTGCTATAAGTGGGAATGAGTGCCGAAACAGTTGAGACAGAATGAATAAATAAAAACAGGAGACATATACGCTGTCAAGATACAAGTTATGGAGTCTTGTGAATGTGAGCATGAGTGCTGACCGTATTTGTGAAGTTATTTCCTGGAAATTGAAGATTAATTTGGATTCCTTACTGTATAAAATCATAAGAGTATTCTGTTTATTTTATTTTTGTCCTTAAAATGCTAACGTTAATTAATTACAATTTATCCATAACGAGACGAATTATCTAGTTGTTAGACCTTCGGTTGAAAGTCTGCGAATATATGAACTCAAAGAAGAAAAATTACTGGATTTTTTTAGTTTCCAACGAGAAATCCTCGTGTTGCAGCAACAGTGATAATTTATGCGGATCTTTGCTGTCAGTAACAAGCGCTCAGCTGGTGCTTGGGAGCGAGAAGCCCTTAGTGTGATTAGTTAGCAAGTTGATTCCTGCTAGTAAGGGATACTGGCTGCTCTGAGAACCTAATGTTACCTCCTGCTGTTTATTCGCAGTTAAACAACGCTCTTGCAGTCCTAGGATGTCCTAAATTGTCAATAATTATGGTTATCGTCGAATAATTAAGCACTTCCTTCAAATAAATTATACTCCTTCGTGACTTATAATGTCGTCACCAATGCCGATATTCTCTGGTAATTTTGTACTCTAGGCTCTGTTATATTGATTGCCTTAAAAATAGAAATTCTACCTGCGACAGGATGACTTTTAATACTTTATTTCTAATGAAAAGCAGAGTTTTAAAGTTTTTTGTAATGAAAAAACATTACATGATTTCCACCTTCTATGCATAGAGGGGGCTAAAGTTCCCTTTGAAGGACCTGTTTTGATACCGGTGTGGAACTTACGAGCCGCCCAAGCAAACTTTCTAAGTCTACCATTGTCTTTGTCTTCGCAATTATGTCAGCTCCATTTTTCAAGGATCAAAATTGGATGGTATGGTTTTCTGGACCACCATATTCTCCGAACTTATTCCTACTGATTAATTTCAGAGAATAAAGAACCCAAGTCTACTGAACCAATCCACACACAACTTAAGGGTTGAGAGTGGAAATTGGAGCTGTCATCGACAAAATTGATGAAGATTATGTCTGCGATAGTGGAGAACTCTTTCTGTGCAGACAACAGATGTCAAAGAGTCCCATATTGAATGTTTCTATATAACAGAAAAACTCTACAAAAGCGTTTCTACTTTCTGACGTAAATATAAGGTGTAAATCATTTATTTTCATGCTCGTTATTAGACATTACTCACGCAGTAAATAGGAGAAAGAAGTTAAAATTACAATATATATATATATTGTGTGAAAGTCTGGGCTCGAGGTTTTACTATTTTCGTCATGAGAGACTACTTTGGATTTAGAGTCTGTTTTCAGACACGGAAATAGAAAATTGAATTTCACGAGGAATCGGTGATGTAGATTAGGAGCTGGGATCTTTCTCTTCTGATGTCTGCCGTCCTTTTCTGTTGTTTTACCAGCTCTTTATTCTGTAGAAAGATCAAACCATTCAACGAAATATTTGTAACGAATAATATAGTCGAGGGCTGCTTTTGCACTAATGTATCGTTCGTTGAGCTGTTTAGCTTTCGTAATGTTTCCATGGCGAATGACTCACTAGTAATGTGCTGCTTTGAAGCGAGCAGATTCTTTTTATCTCTCTCTCTCTCTCTCTCTCTGTCTGAGCGCTTTTGGCAAATATCGGAAGGCAGGTTTGATTAAATGACGCTCTGATGAAATACGGACTTTCAAACTAGATTTCTTCCTTGGGATATTTACTGAAGAATCTTCCACTTGAATGGCAACTGTCAATCCCTTTTAGGCAGATCGTGTTACAGGAGAATAAATTCGACCCAAGTAAATCCATTAGGCTTAACTGCTGGGGAGCTTAACTTGTATTCTTAATTCATTAGGCTTAACTTAGTCTTAGTACAATAGACTTCTTCGAACCGTTTGATCATTACAGCTAATTGTAGGCTTAAGTCAATAGGCCTAATTAATAAACTATGTGCTTCATTAAGTTTGGCTTATAAGATTCAGTTCATCAGGGTTTATTTGGTTTTATGGAATATCCATATATTAATCTTGCTAAATTTAAGTATCATTGTACCCCTACCCCATTGAAAAATCGGGGGAGTAATTTCAGAACAGAATGCATGCTCCAGTGGAAAAAAAAAAGGTTAGATCAGTTTTACGCCACTAATTCGGGACGGATTCAAGCAGTTAATGATTAGTAATGATTAATTTTTAATAAAGAAATTAATTATCAGTGAAAAAAAAAGGTTAGGTTATGTTACGCCACTAATTCGGGACGGATTCAAGCAATTAATGATAGTCTGGATTGCGCACTCTGTTCTTAAGTTTTATTGAAAAACCTTACCCATGAAATTTTCCAGGGACTGCCGTATTTTTATCCTATTAACAGAATTTTATTCAAAAGTTGTATTATTCATTATGCACAGAAACGTAATTTTTTTAATTTTTCACATTTTTTCTAAATTTTTTAAAACTGAAGATTTTTTAAATGTTTGAAAATAACAACTTGTTCACACAGAGGATCTGCTAAAGTGAAAATTCCGGAAGATAAAGAAAAGTTGAACTCAAAGCACTTGCTTAAATATAGATGCCACGCAACCAGGAAACAAATGAAGCAAACTAAAAAACGAAATGAATATTTCACTGTTGATCGGCACAAATCAACGAGCCTGATGAAACATCACTATAGTTCTTAACTGTGGTTCTACAAAACTTTATTTTGTTATATATTTTTTTCCCCTTAGTAAGTGCGGGATGAGCTTTCCACAGTTATTTGTGGAATCTTGTCTCTGCAGGATCCCTTGCCGCTGTGCTTCCTTGATTGAGTACTGGCTATTGCTTGCTAATTTGTTTTCATTTTTTTTTATTTTATAGTCTCAGTTTTCTATAATTTGTTTATTTTAATTGCTTAGTTTCAAGTAGCTGTTGTCACCTCAAGTATCACTTGCACCAATCTTCTTAAGTTGTATAAAATACGTAGCGTTTAATTTGAAAAGTAGTTAGAAATTTATGTGTCTGGCATAGTTTGTATATGAGTTCCAAAAGAATTCTTACGATTGATTCGGAAAACAGCATTCAACACATATTTACCAATACGATTATTGTAATTGGTACAAAATCGATAACTGATGAGACTAAACGTTTAAGATTTTTTAGATTCACTGGAAAAAAAAAAGATAATTTTTATATTTTGAATTTTCACTTTCAGTTGTGACGTCATTTTTTCCAAATCATCCTCTGCTATGCATTGTATATTACCACCAAATCTCATATTCTCCCTCCCGACATAGCATGACAGTTTAAGACGGCCCCTTATCTGTAGCTTACTAAATGCGTTGTCTTTCCCATCAAAAGCACTTGAGTGTTTTGGAATTTTTTCTGCTTCTCGGGGCCGAGATTTCTTTTGTCGGCAGCGAGTGTGGACAATGTTTTTTCAAAGAGAAACCCAGATTTCCCATCATCTTTGCTGATTGGATAGCGTCTTGAGGTGGTAAATCTGTCCGAGGGCTTTTCCAAATGTGAATAATAAAAAAAATGTTGTTCGGGTGACTCACGCAGCCGAAGTTTGTCTCCATGAGCCGCCATATTTGTCTCCAATGAGAGCAATAAAAGCCTACAAATCGTATGTACGTGAACGAAGTTCGCCACATGACACGCACGCGTCTGTGTTGATGGCATTCCATTTATCTGCTCTAGTCTTGCGTCTGCTATAGTACCGCCTTAGGGAGATGCGACAGGAAAGCCGCTGGTCGGAATGTCATCGAGGGTGTCAAACTTGATGCTGTCGTGATTACACATCTGACATTTTCTGACTCTCCTTTTCAGGCCCCAGGGATGGTGGAATGACTTTGATTTGGACCGGGGGTGGGTGGGGGACGAAATTTTCGTTTATTTTACACATCTTCAGTTCTGTTTCAGACCCCCGATTTCGTTGTGTGGATTGGGGAAGGATAACAGCTTTGTATGTCCTTATCTCGCAAATGCAATCTCTCTCTCTAAAACTATCTTTTTTTATCTTTCTCTCCTGGTAAATTTCTCTTTGCGCATGCGTTCTTTATCATCATTCGTTTTTATCTTCGTGTCATTACTAGAAATAATCCTGTTTATTCTGCTTATCATTTTCATCATTCACTCTTTGTGCATTTGCTGAAGTTTAACGTAGAATAGCGTGTCCAGTTCACCATCATTATCTCTTCCCAGACCATCTTATCAATGTGTTCTATTCGGTATATCAAACAATTCTCTTGGCTGCATGCAACCAACTAAATAAGAATTCCACTTTCGTTTACGAATATCTCTAAATAAACGTTGTTTGCCGTCGAAACTGTATAGCTTAATCACGCTTATCAAAGAGAGAGAAGTAAAAAACTTTGCGAAGGAATGCAGATAGGGAGCATCTTGTCACTTTTTTCCCTCTATTTTTCGTGACTTCGCAAGAATCAAAAACTGGGTTGTAAAAGAACATTCTAGAAAAACTTCTTTGTTGCGTGCTTGCTTTAAAACGTAAACACTTGTTTCAGAGCAGTGAAACTAGCAAATAACTTGACATAAAAATACCTTTTTATTTTTCGTGAATCACCCTAAATATGTTTCTGCTAAATTCTAGAAGACTATTTTTACTTGTAATTAAATACGTGAACTTTTAATTCATTAGGCTTGGCTATCATTTGGAGAAATTCGAGATTAAACTTATTAGGCTTATCTCGAAGTTTATTTTAGGTGAATTTATTTTAGCTGAAATTTTGGATTAAACATTAATCCAAAAATAATCCAGAGATTCTTAATATTTGGATCAAGAATGCTTAATTTATAATTCAATTTTAGCCTAAAATCCACAATTGTTAAGAATCTTAATATAATGTTCGCGCACGCCCACAAGTAAGTAGGGTGCAGGTTCGAACCTGTACACTGCCATGAAAAATGCACGGCCCTTTGTGAATTGTGGCTCCGAAAATGTGGATTCTCTTATGACGGCTACCGTAGTGGGGGCGGGGTCCAAACACGAGGATATATAGTATATGTGTTTCAGTTGACCATGGTTCGAGAACACGTGACTGCTAAGTATGGTGATGCCATGTATTCTCTCTGTCTTGTGAATTATTCTGACTATTTTTTTTCGGAACAGAAAATTTATTATTTATTTAATCCAAAATTCTTATAATGTTGAACTAATAATGTTTGATTCATGATTCTTAATTTTAAGTCTCTCTCCCTCTCTCTCATATTGTTGATTTGATCAAAATTTTAATACTCTTATTTTACATAAAGTGGATTTTCATATTTGTTACCCAGTGTACAATTTTGAGAAATTTAAATGTAAATGAAAATAGAATGTAAACTGATGAAATCAGTGGTTTTTAAACTGTGTATTGGGAATTCTTTCTTAGGGCGGGGGAAAGAGGTTACATTGTTTTCCAAAAAAATGAAATTTCTGGTAGTATTATGCAAATTAAGTTTTTTAACCTCTATGGTAGAAGAAGGCGAGAGGGTGTTCGGGGGAAGGGATTAAGGTCGAGAACTTTAAAAAAAAAATGCATAATAGATAAATGTGTAATGGATTAACCAGTTTCGAATTAAATAAATATATAATGGATTAACCAGTTGCGGATTAAATAAATGTATAATGGATTAACAAGTTGTGGGGATTAAATAAATGTATAATGGCTTAACCAATTATTCCTCGTAAGAAATCTGCTGAAAACGAGCCGCGAAAGGTAGTGTGTGTGCATAATGTATTATATATGCAGTGAAAACACATTTACAGGGTAACGTCTTATATCTGTGATTACTGTATACAGTCCTGCAATGTGTAATCGCGAGCGCCAAGTTAATTTTCCACTGAAACCTGTTTACACTGACTGGCGCTCGATGATGAATAGCTGATCCATTAAAGGACCCGCTACTGGAAATTGTTCAAAACTTCTCTAAGTATTCAGAGGTTATATCAGAAGTTCCCAAACTTTTATATTTTGAGCTACCTTAAAATTTTTCAAAAATTTCACGTTTCTCCCCGCAAGTTCCAAAACAAGTGCCAATAATTAGATTTGAATTAAAATTTAACTATGAATATACATACTTTTATAAATTAATATATAGTTTAATATATTTTATCTCAAAGAAATAAACTATCTACGAATAATAGAAATAAATAAAAAAAACTCTGCTTACCTGGATCAGTGGAATAGTTTGTCCATATTTCGTTAAAAAAAAGTGCTTCGTGAAAAACAACAAGCGCCTCCCAAACCACCTTTGAGTTAAATAATTCTGATAGGGCAACTCTACATTGAGGTTTTAAGTCCAGGAACTTTCGTAAATGTCTTCACTAAGGGATTGTGTATTCTCTGTTTTCATAATAAAGTTGCAGCTCACAAGCCCAGCATAACTCCAATGAATGCTGTTGTATCAGGAATCATGGAAAGAAGCCCTAGCAAGCGATGAGACCCTACACACTGAGCAGTATTAGTACTAATCAGGATAAATTATGTAGAAAAGAGAACTCATTCAGCATCAGCCAAAAAAAAAAAAAAAAAACCTGAGTTAATCATAAATATGCCCATCTTGAACTTTGTCAGACTCTTTACCTCAACTGTTTTGGAAACAATTTATTCCAGTGATCATAATAAGCTGCTTGAAGATGAACTTATCGAATAGTCCAGTATCGATTTGCAGAATGCTCAGAGGCTCTGTGAGTGAATTTAATTACAACATTCTAGTGATACTCAAGTATGGGCTGTTGGTTATTTATTATAACTGCCTAAAATCTAGATCTACGAAATACATTCCAATTTCCGCCCTCTGTCTTTCCCAGAATAAACTGTAGTTTGACTTCGAAATCTCTCCCAGTTGCCCACTAAAGGATAAAAATCGCTTTCCCTCTGCTTCCTGTATGGTTACATTTGCACCTCCACTTGGTGTTGCTTTTCTGTCTTTTTTTTTTTTTTTTTTAAAGGAATGGTATTTTAACAAATAGCCTCCACCCTACGTATCTTGACGCAAACCATTATGAAAGCGTTGAGAGCGCCCTCTAGACTTTGTTTCCATTAGATTTTTCCAGTGGCCACGGTGATAATGGGCTGACGGCCGCAGAAAGTTGTGTCGAGTAATAAAAAGTTGTGTATTTATCACCGCTGCCTGGATCGCGTTGTTGGAACTGATGGCAGAGATTTTCTTGGCTTTACACTACCGGATTATTAGTAATCCTGGGGCGGCAGCTGCATGCGGAGAAATTGTATCCCGGCCCTTGCTCCACCGCTTTCTTCTTCCATCTTGTCTACGACCCCCATCTATCATCAGGTTTTGGATTATTTATCCAAAAAACTTGCTGAAAGTGTCTCTTTTGTTTCAGCCACCATCAGCGAATAGAATTGGGGACACATTTTTCTGACATGAAATGACCTCCATTTCTATATGAGCCGATGATTTTAATTCCTCTTAAGAAAACTCGTATTGGACCATTGTCCTCACACTCATTTTAATATGGAATTAAAAAATATCATCCATTTCCTATAGCCATTTTCCACATAATGCTTTTTTTTTTACTTTCATTAAAAATTGATTTCGAAATATTCTACATAACTTTCTTAAAAAAATTGCTCGCATTTCGGGAAAATTTATTCCTGATTGTAATTCATTTGGATTAAATATTTACTGGATTTTTTAGACAGCAATTCCTTCTTTGATGTGATATCACATAACAGGTTTTCCTTACTACACATTAGTTTTCTATTAGGTAACATTTTCATATTAAACGATTTGTGTGCTACCAGTTACTTAGGAGCTGTTCTTGGTGATTACGATCATTTCCACTCATATTGGACCATTTTCTTTTTTATTTTTATTTTTCGTTAAAAACAGCTATACTTACTTTCACTCACTCTTTATAGAAAGTGTAGCTGTTGTAAGTTTTTTTTTTATCTGTAAATTATTGCACTTGAGAACAATAGCTGAAAACATGGGAAATGCATTGCAGTATTCTTTATCCATGAAAGAAAGAGTAGCAGAATCCTCTGAAGGTAGTTGTGGTTCAGCTGCTCTTTGCTTCTATCCCATCCAGTACTCAATGTACCTGCCGGTGCGTAACCCCTCTATTTTCACTCATCTCTTTGTATTCGCTAATCCATTCATTATTGCTTTTCTCAGGCCATACTTTATAAGATGCAGTTGAAGCAGCCTTGCCTTGAGAACCTGTCAATACAAAGTCTCTTTCTCTCTCTCTCTCTCTCTCTCTCTCTCTCTCTCTCTCTCTCTCTCTCTCTATCTCTCTCTCTCTCAGCTACGTATTAGGTTGTGTGACTCTCGAGTTCTTAGATTAAAAATTGGCAACATAATAAGGTATACATAAAAAGAAGAGAGAAAAAAAAGCTAATAAACAAATGCAGCCATTTATATTTAATTCTGGTAAGACTTGTTTTAATCCAATACATTTATAATGACCTTACAATATAAGATAAAATGAAAGAGAAAGCGGTTGGCTTTATTACGATAGCTTTTCACAGAGAAGAATCTACCACGGTTATCATATATCTACAGAGGCAAATGCTACCAACGATTTGCGCATGTGCAGAACGTAACGAATCCATGATAAAATCTAAAACTCGAAGTTAGCCCACATTCAGCAGGATGTGATTTGCATTTATTGCCAAAAAGCGTGAGTAATAAAAGCGTTTCCTTCTTGGAGATTTCATTAAGAAAGTTCTTGTAGAAGTTCCTTTGTATAACGGAAGAAACAAAAGGCAATTCGCTACTGGGGGATACTTTCTCCGTTATATACCCTCGAGGGGAATGTCTCTTGACAAGTCATAGTAGCAGTTGGTCGGACGTTCTCTAACTGGCGCCAGAGGCAAACAGTCCTGCGACCTTCTAGTCTGCCCTTAACAGCGGTGGTAGCCAACAGAAGAATGGCTACAAAAAGCAATCCTTCGCGCACGTGTTGAAGATCTATACATTGATTTATTGATGAAGCGTTTGTGTGTAACGATGGAGGCGGAGAAGTTACTGCGCCGGTCTATCCCTCCCTCCCTCCTTCTCTCTCTCTATCTGACAGTGTTAGTTTAGCATGAAGATGTAGGTTAGCAGTCTTTCATTCAATGGCTCAGGAGGGTGTCCCAAATTTTATGCTTTTCCCCCGGCTAATGCACCACTTTTGGATTTTTTCCCTTCTTTTCCGAGACATTCCAATCCGGATGCGCTGTCTTTTATTTTGGCTTTTATTAGAATCTATGTGCACACGTGTACCTTCCTGCTTTTTATTCCTTCAAATGTAGTACACTGGCGAGCAATAAAAATTCACTCGTCCCTTAGAAATATCGCTTCTCTTCCTGCTGGGAGGTATCGTTCAAAATGGCATGATTTCTGTTGGGGTTCTCATACTGAAGTGAGAACCTAAAATAGATCATAGACAATCGGAAATTGTTTTTTTTTTTTTAATATGAAAAATAATCCCTCTTTCACTGTTGCTCCGCTATAGATGGACGCAATTTTTATGTTTTTATGGTTAT
This sequence comes from Mastigoproctus giganteus, assembly GCF_048544385.1. Taxonomy (NCBI): domain Eukaryota; kingdom Metazoa; phylum Arthropoda; class Arachnida; order Uropygi; family Thelyphonidae; genus Mastigoproctus; species Mastigoproctus giganteus. The sequence continues at coordinate 226,214,958 of NC_143581.1, read as the reverse complement.
AGTCCTTTGTTACCTTCGAAACATATATGTTGTTATACCATTTATATATTTCTTTTAGAAACTTGAATATATTTAGTGGTATTAATATTAGCCAAATAGTGTAAAGAAGCCAATATTTATTAGTATTAGTCAAATATTGTAAATTTTGTTAGTATTAGCCAAAGGTTGACAATCCGAGTAAAGGAAGGCTCTAATCGGATTGGGAACCGTGTTGGCTTGTTATCATCATGAAGCACTATTTCTACTCTCAGTTCTTGCCTATCGCTTCCATTTTTTTTTTTTTTTTTTTTCCATGCTGAGGCTCAGGCGGTTCAGAGTTTTAGCATAATGTTTCGAGTTAATGCTTTACTGTGCTTTTTAAACACAAGAATGAAATAAGATCGGACCCTTGCGTAATGTGTACGGGAAAGTGTTTGAAAACCTAGCTAATGCTGCAGATGAATTGAACAGGTACTTGGAATCCATGTTTACAGACAAAAACGGCTGTGGATAGTGAGGAGAAACTGTGCGAGTGAATCTGGGTAGCTTGAAATTAGCGATTGAAATAACAGAAGACCATTTATTAGTAAAGTTTTCGAGTCTAAAAGCGAGTAAGATTCCTGGAGTTGATGTGATATACCCAGTAATTTTGTCATTTGTGAAAAGTGACATTTACATGTGGTGGACAAAATAATGGAAACACCAGTGATAAGAGTTACAAATATGCACTAATGCAGTGTTGGGTCACTCTTTGCTTTTAAAGCAGATTTTATTCTACGTGGAATCGATTCAAATAAATTTTGAACTATCTTAAGAGGACCATTCTTCATGGAGGACCGCTTCGTGCCCCTTGATTTTTTTTTTAATAAAAACCAGGCAGAAGAGGTATTAGAACATGTAATACTTTGTACCGTGCATAGGTTGAAGGTTGGGGAGATAAAAGAAGATACTTGTTGACATTAGACTTAAATTTCTGTAGATTCTAATTTTCAGGAAATACGTTTGAAGGGAGGTTGTTCCAGAAAACGGAAGTTGAAGGAATAAATGAGACAATGTTGGTTCTCAGAGTTTGAAGCTGGACAGGGCAAGGATGATGACTGGTTGCCGCACGTGTTCGTACTGGATTGGAAGAGATAGAGAGAGAGCAGGAATTACAGAAGCCAATTCAGAAGAACAGTGCCCGTGGAAGTATCTGTAGAAAAGGCGTGCAGCAGAAACAGAACGTCTATGAGACAGAAAGTGGAGAGAATTTGTTAGAGATGGTACATTCATTAACCTAATTGCCCTCTTTTGAATGGAATCTGGAAGTCTGAGAGTTTGGGCACCGCCTCAGATGTGGGAAAAATATTCCATGAAGAAAAGTAATGCCGAGAGCAAAAGAGAAAACTCAGTTTTTCAGATGCAGAGGAAGCAATATTTGTGACATGCTCATTCCAAGAGAGATTAGAAGTCAGGGTAAATCCCTAACATGTGGTAAAGGTGGAGAACATTTGCTTCTCACACTCTAAATTTGCCCATGATGGCTCAATAAAGTTTAAGTCTGGTGATTGAGTAGAGTCATGTAGATCTTGGGAGATGCGTAGCCTCAGTTTCATGCTCGACAAACTAAGATTTGACACATCTGGCTGTGTGTGTGTGTGTATCGGAGCATTATCATCTTGAAACGTGGTACCGTTTGTGGGAAACGATGTTTGCACCATGGGATCAATCTGGTTACTTAGAATATCAAGGTAATTAGTGACAGTAATTTGCCCTTTTAGGGGAATGATAGAGTCTAAAGAATACCAGGATATTGCTTCCAAAACCTTTGTTGATCCTCCATGTTTAAAGTCGGCACAAGACAGCCAATATGATGAGCTTCCTTTGGCATTCGCCAAGTGTAAACTCTCCCTGATGTTGGAAAAAGTGTGAATGATGGAAATGATGGAAAAATGTCCGAAAATATGGCATGTTTTTTTTCCAATCATCAAGTGTCCAGTTTTTGCGCTCTCGCCGAACTTTGTTCTGCAGTTATTTTTGAGGCAATAGTTTTATATTTTTGGGCTACAGTCCTTTTCAGTATCTGGCGGTCTCTTTCAGTCACAATTCGTCCCATTACATTTTGTTTTTCCATACTTGGTGAATGCAGACATCACTTTCGATATAGTTGTTCTGGGTGCATTAAACAAATCAGCAGTGTTAGTCGCCGATGCCCATGCTAAATGTACACCAACAATTCGATCTCTTTGTAATTCAGGCAGGTGGATCATTTTCTTCATATTCTTTTATATTTCACCTCTAATTAAACATAAGCTTTTATAGTTTTTTCTTCGCAGTACTACTGTAAGAAACAAAAAAAAATCATCACTACATGTTCATAAACATGTCATTATAGTCATACAAATTAATATTTTCATATCAGGTATTTATATTATTTTTCAATACAGAAAAATGTTTCAATACAGAAAAATGCAATGTTTCCCCCGGTGGGGGAAAACCCTTTGGAAATAGCAACCCCAAAATAACTTATATACTGTACTTGGTGAGTTGAATTTAAAAAAAAAAAAGTAAATGCAGAAATGGATTTGTGGGTTTACAGTATGGGTGGACATGAACTCCTTCGTGCAATACACACAAGCGACAAGGACGGGCCATGGTATCGTATCGATCGATAAGTTATTGAACATTTGCTTGTAGAAATACTGAGGTCATAATCTCATTGTATAAGGCAATTGTAAGACCACACTTGGAAAAGCTTCTTTAAAGACTCCAAAAATGGACAACTCTCTTGGTGAGGTCTGTAAAAAAGGACACCCGTATGAGGAAAGACATGTATTACAGAGCTTGGCAACCAGGCATCTTAGAGTGAACCTGATTGAAAATAGGAACGTGTTACTGGAGCATATAGGTAAAAGATAGTTTTGGTGGTAGGGTGTCATCGTGATTAATGACCTTCATGTCTTCGAAGCGGAACCTTTTCTGCTCCATGATACAGAGATGAAATCTTAGAGCCTTGTGTGAAGTTGTTTTAAGGTACGATTGGTTCTTAGTTCCTTTTTATGGATGATAACATACTTCCCCTCAGGGGTCAGTTAGTTGGTGAATTTCTAAAATGCGAAGATATCCAGAGAATCGGAAATTACTAAGAAACGCAAAGATAATCATGCTATGAAATTTGTATGAATTATTCTTTTATGCTATGCGCATTAATTTTATTTTTGTTGAGTTTCAACAGATAGTGATTAGATATTTCTAAACATATGTACTTCCTTAAAATTTTGCATATGAGTGTGTACGTATAATGTGTAAAACCGTATCAATAAATAGTTGAAGGAGCAGAAAAAATAATGTCAAATCTGGCTTTAATCAAGTCATTACCTGGTCGGTCTTATATAATCAAAAGAGATGTAATGTATAGAGACAGGAACCAGCCAAAGATCAATAGCCACTAGTTACCTTAACATTAAGTGTAACAGCAGAAGGACTCCCACTGCTAGGATGAATTTATTGAGTGTCTCTAGCAAGGGTCGAGACAATTAGGTTAATATGCGGGAAAGTGTGGATGAGAGACATAACGAATGGATGAGCATAGAGAAGGTTAATGAAGGCGATAGCCAATTATATACTTTATAAAGGGTCACATTCAGCATTATGCAATATATAATTTGCGATTTGCTTGCCCTTGGGAAATAGCAACCCCAAAATAACTAATATATTTGGATTTATATTGTTGAATTAAAAAAAAAAAAAATTTCTGTTTCAGGGAGCTTCATACCAGTTACAGTCAAGTACAGGAGAATCGTTTAAAAGATGGGAAAATATCTTAATTTCTCAAGACATACAGATAGTTTCAATTAAATGACACTGGGGTCTATCTCCCTTATTTTTAGCTTTATCATATTTATCATTGGACTTTTTTTTTCCCGTTTGGCTAAAATTTTTGAATTTCTTGTTAAAGTTGGACTAATGATAGATATGGTTGGAGTCTCGCAGACTGGAGGAATTTCCCAAGTCCTCTTTAATCGAAGTTGTAGTCATTGAATTATGACCACTCCATTAATAATGGACTATGCCGCATAGCTCCGCAATATAAAAAGCCGAGCAGCTTCATAGGCTAGAGCAATGGTAATTTGCATCTGGTCGTGCAAGTCAAAGTGATAAAGTAGCAGTAAAGATATCACGGAGTTTCAAAACGGCATGATTGTGGGAACTCGTCCGTAGGGTTCGTTCATATCGGAAACGGCATGTCTCGCTCACGTGTCAAACCACCTCCCGCCGACAGAACTGTAAAGGATTACGCAAGGTGGATGTTCTTGGTGAGGGAAGGATGCAGCGTGTTGTACTGGCTCAACGACAGGTCACTGTGCGATAGCTGACATTGCAATACAATATGGGGAATGCAAAAACAATTCAAATAGCGATGCGCCGCACCCTCAGACGTATGGAGTTTTACAGTACACGATGCAAGAGACACCCTCTCCTCACCGCTGATCATCGTCAACGGCGAATGCTGTGGTGTCAACAACATGCTGATTGGACACTGGAGGACTGGGAACCAGTGTGCTAGTCGGATGATTCCAAATACCTGGTGCAACACGCCGAAGGACGCCTTTGTGTGTGGCGCAAGCAACGCGATTCCATGGACTCATCGTGCATGGTGCCCAATATCCAGGCAGGTTAATATGAAACACGTTTTGCTGAGAATTAGGACCCCTGGTGGGTAAGGACCAACGTTTCACTGTTGAGATCTAGGGGCAGCAGCTCTTAGGAGACCGTGTGCACCCTGTCACGTTGCATTTTTTTCCATACAGAAACAGGATAATCCAAGACGTTAATGTGCCGTGTCATCGAGCCAGCACTGTGCACATGTGGTTCGAGGAACACAGTGAAGATATTAGCCATCTTGATTGGCCTGCCATCACTCCAACTGAGCGCTTGTGGGTTGTTTTGCAACGGGAAGCGAGGAGTATGGACACTTAACCTTCATCTATTCCGACACTGCGGGAAACCTTGCAAGTAGCATGGCTGCAGATTCCTGCGGACGTTTTCAGACATCTAGTGGAGTTAATGCCTAGGCGAATAGCGACTCTTATCCGAACGATGATCCAAAACGGTATTAGGTAGGTGGTCATAATTCAGGGACCACTCAGTGTACCGTCTTCGGTTTGGCGTCAAAACCTCATCGGTGTACTTCTGAAACAAAGTTTCCGATTTTATTGGGGGGGGGGGGAGCACACAGTAGTTATGTCGTGAGGAGACGCAATATAAATTGCCGTCATGAAGAGCAAACATCGCAAAAAATGGGGGGGGGGGGTATTCAAAAATAAAGTTAATTTACTTTCGTACCAGAAGTACATTAAAGATATTTTAAACTAAACCGAGGACAGGGAACAACTTTCCCATTGAAAAAAAAAAAAAAAAGCAGTTGATTAAGAAAATTAAGAAAATCGGTTAAATTAAACGATTTCTAATACTTAGTGTAATTTTAACATTAAATTCAAAAAGTTTAAAACAAATTCAAAATTTAAAACAGTTTAAATTCAAAAACAAATAGGTTAAACTTAAAAATAAGCGAAGTATGCCTTTTAATTGAAACACCCAGCATAACACATGTATGCCATATTAGGAATATGATAAATGCAATAATCGGTATTAAGCGCCTGCTAGCCTGACAGGTATGAGTGAAAAGATTGCCTTTGAACAGACAGATACAAGTAAATATATAGTTGGAATCCTTTTAACAAGCACATTAGATAGAGTTAACGTTACATTTCTAATGTGGGTTTTGGTAAAAATATTATATTGCGCATTGAGTTTGTATCTGCGTTTTCTAAAGGCGAATTCGCAAATTTATGAGATCGTTAAGAAATAGCGTACTATGCAGATAGCTTCGTATTGTTAATCATAAACTACGCAGAATCTTTGGATGTTCTACGTCTTAACACCTTCATTGCGTTTGTCTCTCCATCCATTTTCCTGCTTGCGTTTGCGTTTTAATATAGTTTCGGCTGTGGCACTTCCTTTTTCCATTAGGCCACAATTTCTGGCCAAATTAAGTGCATTTATATGTAAATTTACAGGTCAAGCATATATTACAAGCATGCACGCCCACGTGCAAGATTTATAATCGTCTTCCTCTCCGCATGAATGTGTTTCGGCACGGCAGTCACCCACACTTTCCCAATTACCCCCTGAAATGCATTTTCCTAGTGGTGTTCCACGCATCACAGAGCCGCCCTCGGAAATATTATTATATAAAGTCTTCTCCAGCTTTTCCCTTCTGCTCTCATCGGAATCTGGTATTTGTGGAATTGCTACGCAAGATGCCTCCTGGGCATGTCTTAATGCAATGCTCTTTAAGGAGGTGTTTATTTCAAAGTTTTCGGTCTTAGTTCGTATAAAATTCACGACGCTTCCCTTAATAATGTGCGAAGTTAGTTAAGTCAAAACGAAGGAACATCATTGATACGAAAAAAAAATAAATAATAAATAAATAAATACAAAAAAAGCTTCATTAGACTTCATCAAGGATTCGTTAGGCTTAGTGCGAACAAACCAGTTCATAGTTGGTGAGAAGTTGAGCGACAATTTGTAATCGATAAATAAAGTAATCTTATCCTACCATCCCACACATCGTTAAAGATGTTAACAAAGTTTCCGCTTTCATACGAAGCTGTAGGAAATTAAAGAACAGCCGAAGAAATCTCGCACTAAACCGAGTACCATCGTCATCAAGCGAATCAGTAATATGAGTACCAAGGCAGGTCTCCTTTCGGCACGTGCGACCGTTAACCACACCAAATTACTTTAACGTTCCATCAAGCGAAAGATGTTATCGACTTATCAGCTTCCTTGGCTAGGTTTATGTTTTGGCTTGTACACTATGTTTATGGACATTTGCCGACCTTTCTAATAAAATGCTGCCCGTCTCCCAATCCCTGGGGCCTCATTTGTCCAATGGTGTCTCACTTCTGCACTGTTGCTAACAAGAAAATATTTCCCTGGGGAGAGATAAGTATGTCGGGGAAGTGACAAAAGCACTTTAGCCAAGTAATTATGTCAATAGCCCCGTTATTTATTTTCTTATTACAGATAAACAGAGGGAAAAAGAAAAGAATTGCGCGCAACTGATATTAGAGATATAAAAAATATCAAATCTTAAATGAGGAAAATTCCAAAGTAATGGAAGATGTTTTGGCATTTTTTTTCTTTTTTCTGAATATATTACGAAAATTATCCCCTTCCTCCAACTTCTAATTACTTGTGGAAAATGAGGATTGCTGAAAGCGAGCGAAGCGCCATCTGCCTGCATTAAAGATAGTTAAGCAAATTGGACGCATAGTTTGATCGTCGCCGCTTGCTCCTAAACTGTATTTGATTTGCTGAAATCTTCTTTAATGCTATATTTTATGACAACAATTTGGAGCTGAAGTTTCCATCCCTCCACCATACCCTCTTCGAACGGTGGTAATAAAAACCATGCTGTTAAACCGGCGTTAATGGAAGTACGCACGACCGTTAGGTAATTAGCGCAGAGGACGAAAGTGCAATGCCCGTGTACAAAACTGCAGTAAAACCTCGCTAATTCGGACTTTCTGTAATTCGGAATGACTTTATAAGAAATGCATATACTGTATTTTATTTATATAGACCGAATTTTTTTCCCTCATCAAGAATTTAATGATACAATTCCGAGCTTCTCTCAGAATAGTTTTACAATCACTTCATAAAAGAATAAATCCTTATTGAATGTATCTTAGAAGAAGAATCATTTAAAAGGGAAAAACTAGTATTTCGAATATAGCAAATAAGTTTATTATTTCGATTATGAAGAATCATTCTATTGTGGAAAAATCTTTCAGTTATTTCGATTATACTCCTATCATTCGAATTATGGAATTCGCTCGATTATGTTGATTATTTAGATTATGGAATATCATTGATTATTTCATTTTATTAGATCATTCCATTATGGCAAATCATTTGATTGTGGTAAGTCATTCGATTATTTCGATCATACTCATATCATTAGAATGATTCATTCGATTATTTCTATTATTCTTATATCATTAGAATGATTCATTTCGATTATGGAATGTATCATTCAGTTATTTCGATCATACTCAACAGAATAATTCATTTCGGTAATGGAAAAGCATTTGATTATTTTGATCATTCTCATTAGAATGATTCATTCGTTTATTTTGATTATGGAAAATTTTTGGATTCGATTTTGGAAAATCATTCATTCGATCGTTTCTAATTATTTATATTATATTTGAATGATTAGGAATCACTTTATTATTTCGATTATTAAAATCTCTCGATTATTAATTCGATTATATCCATCACTACAAATAACCCTGAATTAGGGAGTCAGTCACTTGTCAACGTTTATTTTGAAAAGTTCTTAGGATTTTTAGTATTACGTTTTTTTTTTATTTTTGTTTGACTATTCTAACAAGAAGAGATAACAGTATCTAATGTTAAAAATTATAACATAAATCTGCTACTGGTCGCAGGTTAGAATGAGGTAAAGGCAAGTACGGTAGTAAATACATGGGAAAAAAGTTATAAAATGATGGCGATATTCTTATTTATATACAGTATATGTAATTAATCAAAGATAGTGTCAAAATTTGTTGTACAACAGTGACGAGACGGATATTAATTCGGGTGATGTAAGAACGCAACTAGAAGACCAAGAGCTGAAATGGTAACAGCATTTCAATGGGAAAAATCTGTAGACAAAATGGGGAAGTAAAGAAAAAGTTAAATTACACACGCAGAAGTTTCCTCGATAATTAGAAAAATAGTACGCGCTTAGAGAAATGAAGAATGACGTGCGAAACCGCAAACCAAGGCATCTACTCAACATTTCCCATTTCTTCCAAAAAGAGTATATGGGAGGAACCTTATACAAACTAAAAGTGTATTGTTTAAAAAATCGTATTATTCGTTGATCAATTACTCGTGTTCCATTTTGTTTTAAATATAAACATTTTCATAAAATTTTATTTTTATCTTCCTCGTTGGTGATTTGAATAAACTTGCTTGCTTGTTTTTATGAAATAATTTATAATTACATTCTATAATCCGGACTATCACTTATTCAGTCACTTAAATCTGAAATACTGAGGCTCTACTATATTAAAATATTTGGAGCAAGCATTAGACACAATTTAGGGAACTGTGTACCTCTTTGATATCGTTTACTTCTAAGCATCTGCTCGCGTGTTGGTGTCATGACCTATTATTACCAAGGTTGACAACTCTTTCAACTTCTTTCCCTTCCATAAATCTGTCGCAGTTGCATATTTGTTAGCAAATGAATCAGTTTCTACTTTCGACGTCATCCCTCCTTGGAGAATTTATTTATTGATCCGTCCACCCTCTAGCAATAAGTTTTCAGGTCATATATTATTCAACTGATTCACTTCATTGGAATTTCCCATTGTGTACACCCTCAACGCATGCGTTTCGGGACTATTCATTCCAAAGTAGTGAATAGATTGCCTTCTGGGTCAATAGCCAGACATGATCTTTCACACGATACGTTTTTCTGCTTTTCTGTTCTTTATAAGTGAAGAGAAGTCGCATTTCCTGATACAATCAAGCTTCATTAGACAGAGCGAATATTCAACCAACGCTTAATTCCATATATTTACTCATAATTATATTCGGTTTAAAAATATAAGTCAGGGTTCCGTGCCGGAAGTAAAATAAACATCGAATATTTTATCCCATCTTTAAATATTTAAACTGTTTCATAACGAACTGAATTGTCTTATATTCCTTACAGGAAAAAACTGGGCTTCTTACTCCTTCGTTAATTAACGTCCGCCTTAAAAAATTTAAATGGTTTTACAGTTAATGAGCTCGATAAACCATGACCTGAATAGTGCCTGTTCGCGACAGAAAAAAAAAAAAAAAAAAAAAGCATTGCGCGTGTTACTGTTTCTTCATTGTATTTATTTATGCTAACGGTTTCTTAACAAATGAAGTTAAATTATCTCTGGAGCATTATACTGTATACTTTGCTCTTCACAAACATGGCGAACGTACCAATTATGGTTGCTTGCATACAGGACTTCTTTAACGAATTAAAAAATCGCATTTTATCCTCAACATATTATAAATAAGCGACGAAACAGAGACTGGATGTAATATGGGCGTAAAGAAATGATGAGGTTCGCTCTTCTGGACAAGCAAGAAAACAAGAAAAACCTACACGTCTGTTGTCTAATGTTTACAGACCAGTAAATACGGTTTTTCATTGTTTGTTTATTTTAGAAGCGAAAGATGTCCACAATCTAGCGGTGACTTTTGGCACTAATGCAGTTAAAAAAAAAAAACACACACACACACACACACACACACACACACACACTGAGAGTGACTCTAAAGAAATCTTGTCCAAATCATGCTATTTAGGCCCTTGTGGGTAACACAGTTAATAGAATTCCTGTTCTGCTCACACCGGATAGAAAAGACCTGAGTTGGAAAACTGTCAATGACACGAGGAATTTTTATGGACATTTTTCACAACGTGGCTGAGTTAGTCGGTCTCAGGAGACGATAGCATGTTTTTTTTTTCTCCCGGAAACGTTCATTGTATATAAAATTGTTTTATGTAACCAGAGTGTAAATTAAAATATACCTAATTGTGAGAATGGTTATGTAAACGCTTTTCGTATATGTAATAGTATGAAATATTTTGGATAGATATCTCCTTCACCACCTGTCACTCCTTTGGGTATGTCTCGGTTCGATGTTCCGAGACTCGAGGATTTTTAAGGGCCTCCTCAGTCGGTTCAAAGCTTTTCACCCAGTTCGTGGATCATCCGTGACAGAAGATTGTACCAGAAACGGAGGATGGTCGTGGAGATACTTTTGGGGTAGTTACATTCATCCTACGTAATTCTATATTGCTTTAGTGACGTATGCGAATCTTCTTAGGGAAACCTAAACACAACCTGTGCAAGTTTTGTTTCATGTTTGGTAAAAAATCTTCAGTATTGCATAACATATTTGAACCGGTGATGTTTATTAGCGGTTCGAATATGTTATGCAGTACTGAAGCAGTTATGCAAACTATCCATTTCTATAACAACAGATGCAAGTTTATTCCAACAATGAATCACCCGCTGACTGAATCTAAACTTCCCCCACATCTGTTCTGCAACCATCCTTACTCAATTTGAATTTATGCCCTCTCATGTGCGTAGTCTCAGTAAGAGAAACAATCCCATCAGCATTGAGCTTGCTCAATCCATTCAAAGCCTTAAACCCCTCAATCAGATCTCTTCGCAGATGCCTAGTCTCCACACTCTGCAATTTGCAGTATTGAAACCTGTTGTACTATTCTGTTTTTTTTTTTGAAAGAGCCCCCCTTTTTCCCCTCACTAATCTCTTTACAAATTCTCTGTACCCGTTCCAGCAGCTCTACATTCTTCCTAAAGTGAGGCCTCCAGACTTGTATGCAATACTCAAGATATGGCCTGACCATTGCCTTATACAATAATCACCTCCAGACTTGTATGCAGTACAGATCTGGAGGTTATATATCTGGGGAACTCCACTAATAACATTTGTCCGCGAAGAGCAGTGTCCATTGATAACCACTCTCTTTCTTCTCCCACTCAACCATCCCTCTATCCATAGCAGTAACTTTCTCTTAATGTCACTCTGCTCCAATATTCACAGCATTGTTTTATGTGTAACACTATGAAAAGAATTCAGGTAAGTATATGATATCAAAATTATTTTTTCATCCATTTTTCCTTCGTTACTGCACCATAGAGCCCTCGTGAGTAGAACAGTTGGTAGAATCGCCTTCCGGAATCCACCGGGTGGAAAAGGTCTGAGTTCGAGTCCTGTCGATGACGGGAGGAATTTTTATGAGCCTCACCACAACTTGGCTGAGTTAATTGGTCACAGGCGAGGGTAGCTTGGTTTTTTTCTCCCGGAGACTCGGGTTTTGTGTCCAACAAACCGAAAATCGACCACAGAACACAATTTACAGACAATATACACCGAGCAATATGGCCTTAGTCGCTGATGCTCCTAAAACTCTATCACAACAACACCATAGTATCCAGTGATAATGGTCATACAATATCGGCTCTTAACAAATCCGTGCTGTGACTGAAGTATAACTGCACTCCTGTCTAGATGGTCCTGCATTAATTCTTTAACCAGTGACTCCATTGATTTCCCTGGAACAGATGTTAAGCTCACAGGTGGGCGATTACTCATATCACCCTTTGATCCTCCTTTCTCACATCTCCAATCCACAGACACCCACCCAGTCTTGCTGTGCATCATTGGATTGTATCTTCTTTTTGTTTCCAAACGTGAAACTTAACCTCCAGAGAAAGAGATTTATCGATGTCGGAGATCAACAAAAATTGTAAGGGGACAGTATTACGAAAAATGAATTTCAGATAATAGAATTTCAGGGCTCAGTTTATGCGATATTTGGAAAGACCATGGCGCAAAAGGTTTTGCATGTATGAAGGATATTAAATTGCACTGTGCCCAGTTTATTATTGTACATCAAACTTTCGAAGAAGCATAATCTCAATTTTGTGTAGGACATTCAGAAAGTTCAACGTCATGTTAACAAGCGTATTTTAGAATAGATTTTCGGTAAGTTGCTTCCTTATATGATTAAGGAAGAAGAATCTAGATAGTTTAGAAATCATGAAACTAGCTTTGGAGCTATTTTTCTTTAGTAAAGATGCCTTTCTTTGGCAATGTGAGCTTGCACTTTTGATCATAAAATATTTTATGTTTTCTGGATGTTCCTTCGGTTTTTTCTCTGAAGGCTAATCGAAGGCGTTTCATTGTACTCCTGCTAGAAATTCAACAACTTTTCCACTGTTCTCGCCCATTCAGCCTTTTTATGTAATTTATGCGACTGCTTAAATGTCTTTTTTTTTTGTCACCATACGTTTTCATAAATTTCTTTGAGCAATGACTCACTGAAGAACTTGATTTTTGAATCGCACTTTTCACTCGGTTTTACTCGCGATCATATTTCAGAGTTTACTTTTACTACACTCTGAATTTTCCCCATAACTCAAGGGGAAGCTGTCACAGCGCTAGACGTGGCGATAAATGGACGTAAAATATGGCGCATTCCTTTATATTAGATTTCTTGGACTTCGTGCGGCTTCCATGATGCAGCAACTGATAGCTGAGCTTGCTTCATTTAGCAAATGGACCTCTGCGATACATTTGTTTTAATTCCACATTTTTATTATTGCAGTTACTATTGTTTACATGTTATTTAAGTATAGACAGCAAAGGGATCATGAAAGAGTGATGAAAATAATCATAAAGATGGTTTACTATAAGATATCTGAAAATTGTGATATTGTAAGAAGCTGCAGCTCATCTTGTTTAATTTTTAGTGTGTATATGCTTCCATCAGCGTTGTGCGTCTCGTGAGTTTAAAACTACGTGTCACAAAATATAATTTCACATTGGTTTCTGAATTTATTCGTTTTTGGTAATATTCGCTTGTATTGCTTTCTTATGACGTTTTTAGTTGCGTTAATATATATGCATAATACGCTTATTGTCTTCACTATGTCCGTCCATCTGCATCTAAAAACTCGATTTCCAAAGGACGAATTTTTACACAATTTTATATTTAGACCTTTTAAAAGGATTTGTCGAGCCATTTCAAATTTCATTAAAATTGGATTAATATAAATACGATGGTTATTATTCCTTCTCCATTCATCCTCATGTAATAACTGGACTTCAAGTGAATGGATTTTCATTAAATGTTATATTTCGCTCTTTTCAAACGATTTCTCGAGCCTTACCAAATTTGATCAAAATGGGACCAATAGAAATCCAGAAATTATTATTCATTTTTTATACATATCACATATCCTATCCATATACCGTATATTGTTTTTTTTTTTGTGTTGCTTTTTTTTTTTTTTTGCTGCTCGTGTTTTTTGTTATAAATCATGAATTATTACTATTTGCTAAATCTGAAATATAACTAACTTATTATGCATCTCCCTCAGTATTTAACAATCTGTTATACGTTATTAAAACAACTGTCCTTTTATATAAAGCCCTCGTGGGTAGCACAGTTGGTAGAATCGCCTTTTTCCCCCATACCGGGTGAAAAAGATCTGAGTTCTAGTTCCGTCAATGACGTGAGGAATTTTTATGGGCATTTTCACAATGTGGCTGAGTTAGTCGGTCACAAGTGAGGGTATCATGGTTTTACACCCGGAAACAGGGGTTTTTGTCCATCAAACAGAAAATCGACCACAAAACACGCAATTTACAGACAATACATGAAGCAATATGGCTTATCGCTGATGCTTCTAAAACCCTAATACAACAACTTAAATATAGGTTTGATCCCAATAGTTGACGTCTGGGTTTTGCGTCTACGCCTTTACCGGAAGTATTACACGGTATATTTTCAACGATTTCGTCGAAATGTTTGCTCTATAGACGAGTATTGATAAAACTCCGTTTTACACACAAGGTGTTTAAAAAATTTAAGAGTAGGTTGTTTTTCCATTTTGTTTTTTTATGTGGTTACCTTTGAACTTAACCGCTCCCTCGTTATTTTTAAGCAAAATTCCGTACTAATTATGATAAAAAATAATCCCCTGGTTAGCCGTTGTTGTTGTAGGATTTAGGAGCATCAGCGACTAAGGCCATATTGCTCCATGTATATTGTCTGGCAATTGCATGTATTCTGTGGTCGATTTTCTGTTTGCTGGACAAAAAACCCGAGTTTCCGCGAGAATAAACCAAGCTACCCTTGCTTGAGACTAACTCAGCCACATTGTGAAAAAGGCCCATAAAAATTCCTCCCGTCAGCGAAGTGACTTAAACTCAGGTCTTTTCTTCCACCCAGTGTGGGGAGGACGGCGATCCTACCAACTGTGCTACTCCACGAGGGCCCTGGTTAGCAATCTAATCCTACTGAACAAATTAAATCTAGATCCGTTTGTGGACATAAACACCTTTGTGAAATTCATCATCATCATCAGCCATTTTCAATCCACTGCAGGATGAAGGCCTCTCCAGCAACTTTCCAGTTCCTTCTGTTTTGAGCACTGGCCATCCATTTACTACTCAAAAACTCATGAATTTCATCTATCCATCTCCGCCTTTGTCTTCCAGGTTTTCTTCTAGCTCCTCTTGGGTACCATTCTGTTATTTTCTTAGTCCATCTGTCATCATGTCTTCTAGCTATGTATCCTGCCCAAGACCATTTTAGTTCTTTAGTTTTGATAAGAATGTCCTTTACTTGAGTTTGCTGCCTAATCCATGTGTTTCTCTTCTTATCTAACAGTCTGATTCCCAATATAATTCGTTCCATTCTTCGCTGTGTAGTTCTTAGCTTCTCTTCCATTCTTTTGGTGAGTGCCCAAGTTTCACTTCCATAAGTCATGGTGGGGAGTATACATTGGTTCATTATTTTACGTTTCAGACAAACTGGGATATTGCTCTTCAGTATGTGACTATATTTCCTGAATGCTATCCATCCAAAATTTTGTGAAATTAGCCAATTGTAACTTTACTTTATTGTAAATTGAAAATTTTTTTCCACTCATTGGCATTTTCTCACTAGATTAATTTAAACAAATAATTTAAATTTTGCTTTTCTTTATATAAGCATTTTTGTATTCATAAGCATTGTACACTTTCTTATTAGATTTTATTTGTCACCGATAATGTTTTGTAAATATACACTCCCTGGTTAAAAAAAAGTTAGGCATCCTTTGTAATTGGTGTCATCAGATAATTAAACGTACGGTATGCAAATCTAAGTTATCAAACTGTATGATCACAAATGTTGGTATCAGATAAATATTGTACGCTTTCCTGGATCTTAGCCGATTCGGTCATGAGCAAGACAAGTGATCTTCCGATTTTCAGAATGGTGTTATCGTTGGAGCAAGTTTAGCAGTAGCCACAACTCAGAAAGAAATGTAAATCACTGGCGTAGAAGGTGCAGTGTGCAGCAAATGACGAAAAATTCAATTTAGACGATAAAGACCCATTTCCACTGGAACTATGCGAAATGATTTGAAGAATCTGGTATTTGGTTAATATTTCTATAAAAAATTGAAAGATTCGATGCACCAGTTCCAAAAATGGAGTGTAGAACAGAGGAAAAAGATCATGTGGTCTGACGAGTCTGGATATACACATTTTTGCACCAGTCAGGTGAAAGTGTGGCGTGAACCTCATGAAGCCCGTTTCGTTTCCACCACTCAAGCGACCGGAGGTGGTGTGGGAGTACGTGTTGTTACGGAGTGGATCCGCTCATGCCGTTAGTAGGTCGTATTATTCCAATGAATATCTTTCTGTCGTATTCGTATCAGCTTCAACCAACTTTAGAAACTCTGCGGTCATCGACAGGACTTAAACCCACTCCTCCCCACTCGAGTAGCTGACAGCGATATATTGTACATTCTAAAAACTCACCGACAAAACTGAAGGTTTGTATGCGTTCATTCTTCATTTGAGATAGCAAATCACATTGTGACGACTATCTTTTATTTTTTATTTTAGCTGGAAGTAACGCCTAGACCTCGACTTGATTTGCACAAACTTGTGTACGATATGATTTTCAAAACATTCGGTAGACTTCGGCATCTTCCTTGGCTTACCAGTTCTCCAGATCTCAACTTCAATCTACTCAAGCATCCTCAGATGGGTATCGAATAATTTCGTGGTATTCATACCATGACATGTTCAAGATACTGCTTCTCTCCAGAAAGATCCTACCTTTTTTTGCCAAAGTTCTTTTCAGTATATTCTCCTTACTATGCATAAAATAATCTTGCTTCTAGTACTTTTAAATCACGTGAAATGGTTCTATTGGTTCTATTTTTTTTTGTGTGGAGACCTTTCTAATAAATTGTCCACTGGGTGTATATTTATGTAACGTGCTTGGTATCGAGGGGCACATTCATATTCATCCATTTAGCAACAGCCATTACGGATAATGTAGCGAACGAAAATCTTTGGAATATTTTGAAGTTGGTATTAGCTTAAAATAATGATTGATACTGCCATTATCGCAAAATAATGGAAGAATCAATCACAAACATGATTGATTCTACCATTGCGTTAAGCTACAGAATTTTGATTACTAATTTCAATGCCTTAAACTTAGGAAAAATAAATAAAAATCATTGATTAGTGTCTCTTTTTAAGCTATTACAAGTTATCAAAGAACTTCGTTCTGATGGTACTTTTAAACAGTTCGGAATGGGCAGCTTAGTGCTTAAAACATAAATGAGGAATGAAAACATTTATCATACTTAATATAATGGAAGGGAAAGAAAGAAAACGCATATAATATAAATTAAATTTTTCTTGGATTTATGGCTTAAGAATATCCAAAGAATATTTTTAGTTTTACTAGAAAATTTTGCTATTTTTAAATTTTAATTAAGAATTTTAATTTTAAAATTTTAAATTTTAATTAAATTTTAATTTAAAAAATCTGGAAAAAAAAAATCGGAAATCTTCAGATTACAGGAGCATTTCGGAGACTTTGCCATTCTTGTAAGGTCCTGGTGCGTAGCACAGTTGATATAATCACCATCCTCCCCACACCGGGTGGAAAAGATCTGAGTTTGAATCCCGTCATTGACGCGAGAAATTTTTATGGGTCTTTCACACAACGTGGCTGAGTCGGCCAATCTCAGGCGCGAGGGTAGTATGTTTTTTTTTTTTTTTTTTCTTTCCCTTCCAGAAACTCGTGTTTTTCTTCTGGCAAACAGCAAATCGACCACAGAACACATGCAATTTTACAGACATTATATATGGCTCAATATGATCTAAATTGCTGATGCGCCTAAAACCCTACAACAACAACGACAGCAACAACCTCGTTAGCTAATTTCTCTGATATCAGTTCATTCAACAATTCATGGGACGAAATTGAGAGGGCCATCAAAGCTAGAGATCCGATAACTGATCCACATCGATCGAAGTTATCGGATACCTACATAAATGGTAACCAGACTAGGTGGTAGTAGCATCACGATGTTTATCATTTGTCCAGCAGTGCACAGGAAGATCACGGAAGCTCCCTCCAAGAATACTTGGAAGGATGGTGTGACGATCTCATTCGACAAACCTGAACAAACATCACCAACCGCAATCAGCGGTCTCGCGTTGCAGAGTACAACTCCATGGTTGGTTCTTAGAAATCGATGGTGTGGATGCGAATCTCGCTACACCCTATTCCGATCAAATGAAAGGGTGTGGGTGGTGTGGTCGATTTTCTGAATTATGCCAACGGAAGAAGTAAGTATACGGACCTCCGACCTTTGGTAGTTGTGCGTGGAACCATGAACGCCGACGACAAACTTAACTTAATACCGTGCTCTCTATGATGTGGCAGTTCTTTGGTACCCACCAATGTTTGTTTCAACAGGATAATGTACCATGCCATACCACAAACGTACGGTATGCAAATCTAAGTTAAAAATTGTAAATGGACGTGAATGCCCAAAATTTCAACTAACCGGCGTAAAATTCGATTTAAACCCAATGAAATTTGATATGTTCCGAATCTTTGCACCGATATTTGTAGGATTTTGGCGAAGTCTAAACGGAATTTCCAACGCAAAATTCTAACAGACTTCTGGATGTTTTCGAGTTCATTAATTTGGTAAAGGCCATAAAGTGGAAGGATGTACGTTTTATACAGGATGAGATGTAAAAGCTCTCCTGTAAAATATAAAAGGCTCATTTCATGAAGTGAGCCATCTTTACCTCCGCTTATGAAATGGATCTCTTTCACATCAATGTGGTTATTACTTAGAAGAATACTGCAGATAATACAAAGATTCTCTTTGTAAGATTCTCTTTTTATGAGCGTCGTTAAAATAGGGGATTTATCAACATTCATATTAAGGGAGTTACTTAAAAAGTTTTAAAGTTACTTAAAAGGTTTATCTAAGTCCGCACGGTCATCCGGGATAGACGGCTGTAACAATTTTGTGTCATCTGTATATGATAAATGCCAATACATTCAGTCCGTTGAGAATCTCAGCTGCATCATTCAGATAAATTAAAGAAGAATAATAAATAAATAAATAAATAATAATAATAAAGATTCATTTATTGCAAATAAAGCAAGTCCATCAGAGCACTAGGCTAGGGGCATAAATTCAGTACAAAGCAGACAAGTATAAAAACAAATACATAGCATATTCAATACATACATTAACAACGAATATGAATTATAATGATCAAAAATATATATTGCAGAACATCACATTTGGCTCTCGGATGCAGTTACTGGGTTGCAGGCAGGCAGCTGTTTTTATTTCTCATCATTTGGTTGGAAATGAGACTCCTGTAGGCTTCAGAGTTGAGCAACCTCTTACAATCAATGTTGTGATAATTTATGAGGTGAAGGGATGCATTGGGGAACATCCTGTCCATTTGTTTTAGTCTGGAGAGTTTGGATTTGAATTGTTGTTGGTTTCTTGAATTTTCTCTGTTGGTGGAAGCTATTATGTTGGCTAAGGTTGGTGAATCGGTTGCAGAGGTAATTAACTTTGCAAGAAGCATGACTCCAGACTTGTTGATCATCTGTTGCAGAGGCTTTGTTTTTAAGTTTTTTATAAAGCTGTTGCCTGGATATTGTATAGGGAAAACCAGGTTTACTGTTCAGCCATCTAAGAACCCAATACTCTAGGGCAAGGAATTTCTTGACGGTAACTTGAGGAGCACCAGACCAGATTTCGGAAGCATAACACAGAATGGGAAAAAATGCATCTCTGAACATAGTTTATGACTGTTTTTCTATCTTGAATCGCTGCTGTTTTTTGTTTGATCAGGCATTTTGCTTTTTGAATTTTTTTAGAAACATATACATAGTGAGAATTAAAGGAAAGATTTTTATGAAAAAAACAACTCCTAGGTCTTTGTGAGCATATACATTTGGAATTGAAACATCTGCAATTTTAATTTCTATGTGGTTTGGTTGTTTCTGTAAGGAATAAGTTAATTGAGCAGATTTGTTTGCATTTATAGTCAGATTGAGATTCTTTAGATACTCGATGATTCCGCACATCTGTAAATTCGCATCATGGCTAACCTTGGAAATGTCATCACAGGATTTGGAAATAATAAACAACTTTAAATCATCGGCATAAGCCAGCAGATTTGGATTTTCTTGTAGAAGTGATTGTAGAGATGCTGAAAATATAGTACTGTAGAGAACACCTCCTTGAAGAATGCCTGTTGTGGTTGTGACGAGAATGTTATCGGTATTAGTGGGGAAGATGAGATTTCTGTGATTCAGGCTGTACTGTAGTATACAACTACAGTACAGCCTAAATGAGGCTGTACTGTAGTTGAGTCAGTAATTCACTGGCTTTCTTGTGATCAATGTTGTCGAAAGCACCTTTGATGTCTAAGTAAAAGTCCGCATTGTGCTTTATCCTGAAACGCAGTTTGGATGCGCACAATGGTGTCAGCTAGGCTTATTGTTGTGGAGCGCCCTCTAGGACCAAAATGCATGTTGACAAGTGTTAGCGAAGATCGCATCCTGAAGATATGGCAGCATGATCTTATCAATAATTTTAGCGATTATTAACGATACAGCAATTGGACGATAACTTATATATGGTTATAACTACTAGCCTGCTTTGGAATCAGGGTAATTCTAAAAGTCTTCCATAGTCTTGGAAGGAATGGCTGGGAAATGCACCTGGAAATAATATGAACTAAAGAATCAATGATGAATGCACTGGACATTTTAATAATAAAACTAGGGATGCCGTCAGGGCCTTCACTACTATCAATTCGTAATTGGTTAATAATGTTCTGAACTGTATTCTTGTTTACAAATTGGTTGATTAGCAGGGCTTGACTAGGAAGCATTTCATGTTGCACGTGATTTGTGTGTTTATAACAATTGAATTCTTTAAATCTGCTTTGCATATCTTCAGTGCAGATGTCAAAATTGCATGTTTCCATATTGAACTTTATCCATTCCTAAGTCTGGTCATGCTGCGAGGTAGCTCTTGTTTTTTAAGAAAGTGATCTTTTATTATGCTTGAGCCTGAACATTACCGTAATTAATTTTTGTACGCCTGAATTTTTTTGAGCTGAAACAGTGCTCTGCTCTTTTTATACTTTATGTATGTTGATGAAGTGCCATACTTCTTCCACTGCCTGTGCATTTTTGTTTCCTTTTAAAGTATGGTTGTAGATGGGATTTGAACCACGGTTTGGATTGAAAAGAAAGCCTTACGAGTTTGGATGCCAACTCTGTTTTTAATTGATTCAACCATTTTATTATTAGAAACGTGGCATCCTAAATAGGTATATTTTTGGGAGACTCCCACGGGTAATATTTCAAGAGTTGTAAAAACTTTTCTTTCTGAAGGAATTTAATGATGATATTCTTCTAGTGATTTCCAGAGGGGGGCCAGGATTCCCACAGCAAATTGCTGTTTGCAGTTGTATACTTTTGTGGTCAGATCTAAATGTAATGTTGCTGCTACGTTTTTCTTGAAGTTGAAGATTAGAGTAAACAAGATCAAGCGCTTGATTACCTCTTGTAACAGGGACGTTGATGTTTTTAGCTCTTAGAACTAATAAGGAGTTGGACAGCAACTTCATTTGTTGCTGTCTGACTGTGGCATGTTGCTGAGAAAAAATGTCGAATTTGTGGACAAACCTATTGACCGTAGCATTTTTTGATTAAACTATTGAATAGCTTATAAAATTGCGTATATAGTTGATATTTTTTGAATAAAAAAATAAAAACGAAGGAGAATTTCATTTTGAATTGTTATATCAAATTTAAAATGTAGGCTAAGCGAACAACTGTTGAAAGCAGTAACTTTTTTATAGTTCTGCATATCGTAGAATTTTCCATAAAATATCTTGAATTGACTTCAGAGGCGCATATTCTTATAACTCATTTGAGAAAACTTTCCAGCAGCTTACAGGACCATAAAATTTTTTCACAATCATTATCTGACTATGTTCTCATGTGACATTTTATTCAGAACAACTCCTTATACTTTTAGCGTTCTTCCATAAATTTTGGCATTTTTTCTTCGTAAAAAATACCGAATGAACATTTTGGTAAAAATGATCCCATTTATCTGTTTGGGAAATTTTCACTTAGAGTCCAGATTTTACATGTATAAATAGATTTTTTCTATTATTTATATCACTTTAAAGAGATGTCCATTACATTGTCAGTACAAATTTTCGAAAAGCAAATTTCTTGCACCTGCTTTATAAATCTCAAAAAAAATTATAATTCAGAGAGCAGATATAATGCACACAGTCAAGTGCAAATTTTTAAGAAATTATGTTCATTATTTTGTGATTCTAAACATACTTATAAAACCGTGAAACACTGCCTTATCATTAACATCCAGACATCCTTCCATTAATAGTTATTCACTTCCTACCGGTCCACCACGTATCAGACAACTATAAATATGCTCGTAAACCTCCGAGGAGACTGTAATATGATCATAAATGCAAGATACTGCGAGCGATAGAGTTGGACTTCTAGCGCGTTATGATAATAGATTCCACATAAGCAGTCGGTCTGTACGTGACATTTCACCTTCAGACCCCTAGGTCGATGACGACCTAGAGGTCTTAAGAAACGACCCCTAAAACTCCGAAGCTGGCGGAAATCAACAGGAGAGTGCTGCAAAGAATCGTCCGATCGGAAATCAGGTCGATGTTGTCGCAGCACACACAGGTGATTGGGATACATTCAGTAACAGTACAGAGCGCAGGACGCTACGTGATATAGGTTACCGTGATGGGTACATTGTATCGTACCTTTACCTACAATAAAGATTAATTACCGCGGTCGTGTGGCCGTCCAAAATCCACTAATCACCCCGACTACTGCCAGACGCCATTTAGCTAGGTGTAAGGCCCGCCGTTCTTGGATGTAGACCAACGGAAAGCTGTGCTTCGAAGTCGGAAGTCATGGTACATGGTCTACCACTATGGCGGTCATTCCTAGGCGAGGTGAACGTCCATAAAACGTTACCTGCCGTTCTGTATCATCCTGACAATGAAGTTTGGTGGAAGTAGCATGAAAGTCTGGGGTTTCTTTCGTGGTTTGTCCTAGGTCCATTGTTTGTTTTGGACAAAGCCATGAATGCTGAGGTATGTCTAGACATCCTGAATAATAATACGTTGCCCACTTTGTAGCAGCACATCAGGGAAGGCCCATACCTGTATAAGCAGGACAATGCACCATGTCATACTGCTTACGTTGTGACGGACTGGGTTGAGGGCATGAGTGTCGAAAAGTTGGACTAGCCAGCCCACAGCCAATGAACTCAATCTTATAAGAGAACCTCTTTAATGAATTCGACCTTCTAGTTAACTCCTCTGACTGTTTGGTCGTCCCGGAGTATAAACAGAAAAATTTATTTATTATTTATTAGTTGATGTAAAGAGAGACTGTCCAAAAAATAGAGCTGAACCGGTCGCTACTTTGAAGGCCAAATGGCAGAAAATATCGGAGGACATTTACAAAAAAACGTGGAGATTATTCCACAGGGATAAAGGCTATCATAAAGGCTAAAGGTTTCAGCACACGTTATTAGTTTTCTTATAAATGAAGGTTATTTGTAAGTGTGCAGTTGTCCGAATATTAATGGTAGGGTAGTGTACTTCTCTATTGGAGCAATGCTTTTTATTTAGACTAGCACATTGCCAATGCAGCTCGTGGCGAAGTGTCTTCACAATGTGAGATATGGTAAGTAATATAAACTTAGTTGGTAATGCTATGCATAAGATGAGACTCTACTTAGCCAAGTGGTCAAGCACAAAAGTGCATAAGTACATGTGTTTTGTGTGGTCGGGGTTCAAGCCCCTGACTGCTAAATAATGGTACTGTTTCTTGTATTTTAATATAAAACTTCTGGCCATGTCGTCTGATGAGTATTATTGTTCTTAGTGCTTGTACCGTACTTAGCAGCAATGAAGATAATTTATTTAATATTTTAAAACTCGTAGCATGAGCCTTTTTGCCTTAAGTTTACTTAAGTAAATAAATTGATTCATAATAATAATAATAGTAATACTAAAGGGGACGCGATAAACCAGTGCTTATGATGTCGGCCCACCAACCGGCAGACCCGAGCTCGTGTCCTAAGTGGCGCCTCCGTAGCCAGGTGGGAAGGAGCAGCAGTGCGCAGCACACGCTTCTTGATTAGACCGGGGTTCGAGCCCGTCACCACCAAATACGGAGGATGCGGAAAGGTCAAGGAATGACCACCGCATATCCCGGAGCAATATGGCTTTAGTTGCTAATGCTCCTAAAAACCAACCAAAACAAACAAACAAACAAACAAACTCGTGTCCTATCCCGGTGAGAAGCAGAATCGCGATAGTCGCTTCATCGGACCCACCTTCCAAGGTCAAAGTGTCAGTTGAGGTTAAAAGTGGCGCCATCTGGTGCCCTTCCTAATAAATAACTCCTATCACTGGAAGCAAGCCGAAGCTGAACAAGTCCACCTCCAAAGCGTGATGAAGAGGTCGAATAGAAGCATTGAATATACTGTATCGAGTGTGGTTCAGGATAAAGTCACTGGTGTTCAGACAGAAGTATCGGTTAGAAAAGTCGGAAGCAGTCTCCTGGGGAATACAGTGAAGTAAGTGGCACTGTTCCCACAAAAAAAAAAAAAAAAAAAAAAAAAAAATTCTGCTTGTAGTACAGTGGTATCATCACCGTCTTCCCCACACCGAGTGGAAAAGGCTCGGGTTCGCATCCCGCCGATGACGCGAGGAACTTTAATGGACATTTTTCACTCCGTGTCTTAGTTAATCGGTGTCAGGAGTAGATAGCACGATTTTTTCCCCCAGAAACGGGTTTCTCGTCCAGCAAAAAACAGACAGACAAATCGCCCATAGAACACACGCAATTAGCAGACCTAAGACACACAGCACGGCAGATGAATTTAATTATTCGGGTGGCTTAAAAATAATAGTTTTTTTTTTTTTTTTACCACAAGGAAAAGGCAAAACCATCCAATGAAACCAACTGGTAATACTTTCAGCGGATCAAGTGGAGCATCGAAGTTTTAGGGTAACGAGCAGGGCCGAAATGGAAACTGTACCGAATGTAGACTTCAAATGGAAGAAGCTAATATCTACGGTAGTTCTGGAGTGCTAAACGTTTCATGGAAACACTTTTTCCCAAAAAGTGTTTAATATGGGTTACAGACAGCTTTCTCAAAGTCAATTGGAAATATGAAAGTCTCCAGCCAAATTAGTGATAAGTGATTGATGCAAGAAGCATATTTCCAAAAAAAAAAAAAAATTCAGTGAGTCAACCTTGATACTTTAAAAACCATTAGCATAGTCAACAATCAAAACGATGATATAACCGAATTCCAGAAATTCCAAACCATGGTTTGTGGGCTAGAAACACCAACCTTGGTTTGTGGGCTAGAAGCTGCAATAGCAAGAAATATGGAAATCATAGGATACATTATCTAGAATTTATAAGTGAATTTATTTTCTTCAGGAACAACCGTGACAGAAAAATGATACTGTAGGAGAGGAACATTAGGGATTTACGTAGTGTGAGGTCGATCTTCGGATTTATTGTCGAGAAATTGATTACAGAATACTTTTAGCATAAATTGCTACTTAACATCCTTACTCGAACAATGCGCAGAAAAATATGATAGTTTCAGAAGCAATTACCCTTTTCAGAGATGGTTAAATCCAAGCGATTGGACTGGACTGTTGGGATTGGAAGCCGGTGTTGTCGTTTTATGAATCCCAGTTTACACTTTTATACAGACTATGGATCCTCTACGTATTGCCCCCACTGTACAAGTTACGGGAGATGGAATAAATGAGTTGTGAATGTTCTTATAACATGGATTGAATCCTGGAAAAAGACTCTCTCATAATTAAGAATATTTTTTCAAATCATGTACACCTTGTGTTGCTTCACGTCGAAGGAGATGACTAAACTGAAATTGAGAATGTGACTGCTGTCCATCGCTATATATCTGTTTGTAAGAGGTGTTAGGAACATGATTGGGTTATTTATTCGCCTTCCTTGATTCCTCATTATTCTCCAAATGGTAATCCCATTTAAAATTCTCCAAAAGGTAATCCCATTTAAAATCTGTGAGGCGCATTAGAAATTGATGGACGGCTGCACACTCCGGAACTCCAATCCGGAACCAGAGAATTATTTCCACATTGGACATTATGCCACAATCAAGCTGTATATCATCCATAGAGGTTTTATAAGATATTGAGATTCCATTCTAATATTTATATAGTAATAGGCCTCCTTCTAGATAGTTAGCTAATTCTTGAAAACTTTTGATACTTGGTAAGGTCACACATAAAAAATAGATCATTAGAGGTAATCATTTGAATATATTGAATAAAGTGGATGATAATGTTGCAGGCCTTTATCATTGATGTCGAAGCTGTAATAAGATTATAATACCTGATGAAGAAAGACAATGGACAGTTTAGTCTTAATGGATCCCCTTATCTATCATGCAAATGAAGTTTAAATTGAACTCTTGGATCAATATGTCTAATCATAAATCATTGTCATGCTTCTTTAAAATATTCTAGGTTCTGATAGACGTTTTAAAAATATTTGCTAGTTCTTTTTCGGTTTTTTTTTTTAAATAGTTTTCTCACGTACTGCCCAAAATACTGTAAACCTTTGTCGCAGATGCGCTGGGTCATGAGTCAACATATGATGTTGACTCATGACCCAGCGCATCTGTTGTTGTAACTATGTTGTAACTATGTCATATCTCGGTACTTCAAGCTTCTGTGATTGGCTAAGCATCCATAAGAGTAATACAGTAATTAAAATCTTCTCCAAACAGTTGCTGTATTCGTTTTTCACTGTTACGTGATTTGGTAATCATATTTCTCACTTACATTTCGTGGATGGTGAGAGAGAATCATGTCTCTCCCACCACAGTTCGGTGGGGAGTATTTGATGCAGGGATTTCAGATACCATGGTAATTACTGAAATGTGTGCGAAGTAGTCATCTGTAATATGTGTAACTCCTGAAAAACCAAAGAACAATGGAAAGCAAAATCAGCGACGTATTAAGAATGGTAAATGCAGTACTGTTCAGTAATCATTGTTTCCAGGTTTCTAATAGATGCTAAAAAACAAACACCAGACGGCGAAGAACATGGATGACTGCACTATGGTGTGACAACTGGTAGCACATTACGGCCGTTGGGCCTTTATAAACTGGAAGTATAAAAACAACGGCTTCGTTAAATTTTAATGGAGTTGTTCACAAAGTTAAATACTTCTAATACCCGTTAAAATAAGAATGCATTTTATTATTCCCACGAGCACAGCCAGCATAAGGATCTGTATTCCTACAGATGCTATTTATGGTAGTCAAGATGATTCCGGCCAAGGACACCCGCTCAAGTTTACTTTTTTTTTTTTTTTTTTTTTTCCACTGACGAGAATATAAGAAAAATTAGATTTTTTTGTATCATTGCTACAATAATTGGCTTAAAAGCACTGCTCCGGTGCATTTCATCTGAGACAGTGTAGTATATCGCAAATCCGCTTGAATTGGTGTAGTCTTTCCTGTGATGTATGACATGAGATCCAAACTAGCCCAACCATGCAACTCAGTACTTTCATTCGATGATTGCAAGTTATACAAACAAGAGACTCTCTTTCTTGAAATTTAAGAGGATGTTGTTAACTCAATTTTTTGAGTGATTGGTTTTCAAAGTGTGTTGGCTGTAAGCGATTGGCAGTTATAGCAAAGTAGTAGCAAAATAAAAAATAATTTTTTATTTTTATTTTGCTTTTACAAACAACTTCCATTGCCTAGAGATTTTCTGTAGAGCGGAAACAGTTGACTAAAAAGGGTCTGTTCTATTCAGTTGAACTGAATTTCGTATAAATTGCATAAAGATATAAGACCATGTTCCTTAAAAAGAGTGGAAGAAAGAATTTCCAGTGGTGGCCGCTTAAAAGTAACTTTAGTTAGGCAGCTTCAGGTTCTTAAAGTTTTTCTTGTTTATTCAAATTGCTGACTAATCCTAGTTCACAGCAGAGGGTGGAATTTGTGGGACGAAAAAAGCTATTCATAAATCGTACCTGCCGAATGTGCTAATTACTTAAAAAGTATATAATTTTTATTAATGAAAATGAGACATTCATTTATTTTGTTGTCTTTATCTCGTCCAGTAGGGGTCTTAAGCTTCTTATCGACTTCCTAGAGACAAAATGGTTTCATAGTTCCAAACACTGAAGTATATTTATTGTTGATAATATACTTTGGGACGGCCCTGCTCCAACAATCATACATTTCTCGAAATCAATTACTTTCTTTGCTTTCACACTATTTGCCATGCACTTCTTTAGAGGGCATGATAAGTTGTTAGAAATCCACTATAAAGTGAGTGTATAAACGTCTCAGAGCAGAAGTCCTGTATGGCAAAGTGTAGATCCCTAAAGGAGAAAGAGGGATGTTTGTCAACCATTATCACCTCCTCTGTGACCTAATCTTCAGCAATAGCTACCACTTTACAAATGGACCAGGCCATTAAAGGAGCAGGGTTATCCTCTTTGGTCTCCAAACTAATATCTGAGCTTAGAGATACATTCGATTGGCACATTTTTCTGGTGAGCCACTTCTGTTTCTATGATAAGACCATTTCCTTTCTTAGAGACAGGTTTATCTCGTGCCTCTAGGGACCTTCGTATTTACGACAGAAGATGTCTTCAGAAGCTCCTGGTCTGTAACGGGTAGAGAAGAACTAGGATCCTTTGTCGCTTATCGCCCTTGTACTTCTCAGGGCTGTCATCTCATGATTGATTGCATCATCAGAAAGTTTGGGAAAAGTCCCCTAGATGGGGTTCTTGACAGTGTTATTAATGGGTGGGCCATTATGCTATTGCTACTAAAGAAATTGTCTCCTCCACAGAGGAATCATCTATTGAAAGTGTGTGTGTGTGTGTGTGTGTGTGTGTGTGTGTGTGTGTGTGTGTGTGTGTGTGTGTGTGTGTGTGTGTGTGTGTGTGTGTGTGTGTAAGAAAGAGAGAGAGAGAGTGAGAGAGAGAGAGAGAGAGAGAGAGAGAGAGAGACAGACAGACAGACATAAGTGAATGGTCATAGTGAGCCGACTTTAGAAGGAGTATTTTCTGAAATTTTCTCTAAATGGACTTTCCTGCCAGAAGTTCTCTGATGGAGAATGAAAAGAAAAACTTTATATAAAAATACTTTTTTTTTGCCACTGTCACAACCTATTCTCTAGTGGCCATTTTTCATTCTTCATCTTTATCTCTAGCGCACTGTTTTATCAGCATCATCTGGGTATAAAGAACTAGGACTCATTGATAATCAAAGACTGGAGAAATCCTTAACATGCTTTTATCGTTGAACTTTAAATGAGAATTTCTCACTATGTTAAATTATTTAATTGCTCTAATAACGATAGAAGCTTCACATAGCTCAAACTCTCTCATTTGCATTATTTGGAGCTTTTATCTCAATACTGTGAGTAATCTCTTCCGTTGGTTTTAATTGTTTAGGTTCAAACTGAAGTGCTCAGCTTACTTAATTGAGACAGAAAAAATCGTTAGAAATCTGTCGAAACAATTAAGAGAAAAATACGAAGAAAGCATGTTAGGGATAAATAGCGCTGGATATTTAATGCGGATGGTAAACTGACTAACATTCTGTTCAGTTATTCAGAAAGCCTTACGATTCTTAAGTGTATTATAACTCAACATTGTTTGATGGCTGTTAATGTAGTATAGAAATTATTCAAATCAGTATTGAACTTCTACAAGCGTAGAAATGTAATGATAGACCACCCCCTATAACGTGAATTCTGTGTCAGTATGCTGAATCGGTGGTGATGGTTCATTCTTTAACGAAGTTTTATGTTCAGTAATGAGACTACTTTTCACACCTTTCTGGTAAGGTCATTCGCTATAATCTGATTAGCTGAGGGCTAAGCCTTGAGCTCTGAATCATTTAACAGTCCAATTTTTTTTTCTATGAATGTAACATGAGTGTATGAACCATCCTTCGTTGAGACCACCATAAATGGTCATGCGTATCTTCGACGTGTTGTACGCCCTGGTTCCGCAGATGGATGTCAGCGATATAAGCTACCAATTATTGGAGTCTTATCCCAGTCCCAGGTGTGATGCGGAACTTAAATAAAACATTAAGCGTTCGTGGTCAACTTAGAACGTCTCTGCTTACTGCCCCCCGATTACAGTCTCACTCCTTGGCAACAAAAATCATCAACACTTTCTCCACTAGACGTTTGCGTTTCAGAATTCTTAGAAGAGAGAGTTTGCACACCACTCATTCCATTAAATTTGATGAAACTCTGTGACAGAATATCTGGTTATCATCTATATTACTCAGGGCACTCACATTGAACACCTGCAGGAAGATTGGTGTTTACTGCTATTCTGAAGCAAGCCACATTGCGCTATCATTGTATGTTCAGTCAGAATAACTTGTTTACGGACTTCTGTTTGATTAAAGTGTGTAGCTGGAATATCAAGATGAAAATCTCTATTAAAATTCTATTTATCATCTACCCTTCAATCTCCATACCAAATTAGAGATAAGCTGTGGGTATGATTTACATAATTCTTTGTAACTGTGCTCAAGTTTTATCTGTTCCTCTGTCTTTTAGTGAGTAGTCCATTAAATCGAGGTTTAATAAATAGAAAAGGAGGTAAAGAAAGACGATAGTGAGACAAACCATTTAAGACAGTGAGATTCCCAAATTAAATTGTCTTATTTTCTTCCTTCGCTCTCATTTAAGGTATCACTTGCAAGCAGTGATTCTGGCCGAGATAATGATGGTGTGTAGCTACCTTGGTGATAAGCATCTTATCTCTGTGTTCCGCTTGGTTGAGTTGCCCTCGTCCAAAATGCTCTCTTTATTTCTCTTAATTAGACTTTCATGTTTCTCTATTCTTTCACATGGAATGCAATTAGGGATTCGCTGTCGTCTTGGAGAAATAATTAAAAGTGTGGTCCATTGTGTACATCGTACCTGAATGGCCTCACTGTCTGTAATGGGTGCGTTTTAATTTTCCACTTTTGTGGACATTTGCTAATATGATAGTGTCTTCTACGGCGAATGACATGTTCCTGGATTAATTTAATTAGGTGTCAGGGAGTCGTTGTGCAGTTTCGTTTTGTTCATCGTATATCCTTATCAATTTCATTGTACCTTTGCTTTCTTAATGATTCTGTCATAATCTTCTTGGTATGTCCATCTCTTTATCTTTCGGTTTATGGCAGAATTTGAAACGAAAGTCTTCAGATAAAACTTGGCTTTTTCCATTTCGCTCTGGTTTACTGATATCTACGCAGCGATCTAATGTTTTAATATTGAGCGAAATGTAAGGCGATTAAACTTTGACTGTTTCAGTTTATCATAAAGGAAGAAAAATAATATTTGAATTTAACTTAAATACCTAGAATTTGAATCATTTCGTCCAATGACACCTGTGAGGAGAGGAGAAACAGGCGTAACAGAAGTTCATTATTTGACAATGGCTTTCTTGTTAGTATATCAAGATTGGTCAAACTTGGCTGCTCTGAGAGCACGAGATAATTTTCCTAGGCTTTAGAGCTGCAAGTCATCGAAGTGATTACGTGAATTTTATTTAATAAAATTCACGTGCGCATCGTTTTAACTATATTTTAGCATATTCATTAATAAATAAGCAACATGTAATGGGTAGAACAGTTGGTATGATCATCGTCCTCTCCACACCGGGTCGATGACGAGAGGAATTTGTATGGGCATTTTTCATAGCGTGGCTGAGTTAGTTGGTCTCCGGCGAGGGTAGCGTGGATTCCTCTCCTGGAAACTCGGGTTTTTCGCCCAGAAAATAGAAAATCGACCTCAGAACATACACAATATACACGGGGCAGTATGGCCTTGGTCGCTAATGCTCCTAAAACCCACCAACAACTGATGAAGTGGTAACAACGCTGAACCAGCATGGCGAATGAATAAATCTTTTTATCATAGTAAAAAGCACAATAGTGTAGGCAGAGGAATCTCGAACTATTGCACTCATATAAAACTATAAAAGAAAAAAAAAATCTGTTCTTAGTGTGTTAAGGAAAAAAAAATCTCCATTTAATAACTGTTAACATTTTATAAGCCTGAACCTCTTTTATTTTAAATTTAATGTTATAAATAGGCAGTTTAATTAATTAAAGATGTACAAAATATGATTTTTTTTATTTTAATGATTTCTAAGCACTTTAAAATGTTATTAAACGGCTTGCTATCGTTCAGTTTTATCCAGGTTTTTTCTTATGATCGATACGCATGATAAAAGTTAAGGAAAACTGGAACTCCCTCCAAGTTCATTGTGGTGGTATAGGATTCTGGTGGCCAATTATATTAATGCATTTTCTGACTAAATTAATGGCAGGGATTCTTCAGTAATGTTTTTCCTTGGCTTCAATCGAAGGGATGTGTATTACTTCCAAAATGGGGGAATATCGAAGATAATAAACAAAAACAAAGAATTGGACTCGGTACCTAAGATCAAATGGCCTTCGCTCAAATATTGAACTTTAGTAGTAGTTAAGCAAATAGTGCTTGGCCTTTTATGTTTCGTTTCTAGTCAATCTAATTTGCTTGTTTATCCTTTCCATCAATCTTCCGAGAACACTTTTTTTTTCAACTTTCCATCCACCCTCTTCCTCTCCAACATTTATCTTGTTTTGGCAGAAGCGAATGGGTTACCCTCTCCTTTGTTATTAACACACTAATGGATACATTCCCTCTCGCATAGAAACCTATCAGTCATTTGTTTTCCTTCTTCCAGCTCTCTGTTTGAACAAGTAAATCACTAGAGAAGCAAAAACATAAGAAAAAATCGTTTTGTACTCTTCGACCCCCCTCTCTCCCCCAACCATTTTTTTTTCGTTCGAGTGCTACTCTAGTTGACCAAAAAAGCGCCTTTTGTCTTGTTGTCAATGCAGTTTGTCAAGCGGATAATTGAAATGAATTAAGATCTGTAAAAACAGTTCCATGTTTCTGAAGATGGGCCTTTTTTGCGTGATGTTAAGATGGGGACTTTGGGTATTTCTAATCTTCACCCGTATCCGAGTTCTGTTTACTGATTGGAGGGCGGCATTTATCAAACTACATGTACTGCCATCTTCTTTTTTTGTATCTATTTTTTGATCAAGCTTCAGCTTTTTTTTTTTTTTTTCCTTTTGTGATTTTTGTACGCTAAATTTGTCTCATTAAATAGGCACTGTTTCTCTACTAGAGAATGAATCACTTTAAAATTCTTATTTTTTAAACAGTTTTCAAAGCCAAGCTTTTAAAAACCGTTCTTCCACACAGATATTAGTTAAAAGATTACCATCTGAAATTGGAGCACTTCAAGTAACCTATAATTAAAGTACACTTTGTAAATAGGTTATCTCATTGATTAACTTAAATAAAGGATTGTTTCATCTCGGACTTTTTTTGGACAAAAGTTTAAACTTCAAATCACAGATATGCAGGTATTATGTAAGGCTATAATTCCTTAATTAAAAAGATCGTGATTAAGATCATTACAATGCACTTCTGGTAGAATGAATTCGAATTGAATTATTTTTGTCGCTAATTTAAAACTATTGTAACCTTTGTAGTCTTTTGTTCGGAAAAACTTACCAGTTTGGTTTTTGTTTAATTAGTTTATGTAATATGGCGGATATTTATTTAGAAAAAAGCTTTAAATTTTTTCTCAATAAATGCCGCCATTTTTACAAAGCGATTTTGCAGTCCGTCAATAGATCTCATGGTATTATTGTCTAGCTTGATTACTTCTTAGTGTTTGCATAATGAATGTATTCATTTCGATTCTCCCCTTCATGCGTTGGCTTTTTTTTTTCTTCCTGGGTGGTCATTTGCACAGGAAGCACATCCAGTTGGTTGGATTGGGTGGGCTTGCCATAAGGGGACAGCGCCAGTTGCTCCACTCTCGTCTTCGACTTTTTGAACTGCCCCTCTACCTAAGGCACGAACGCGAAACGCGAGTGACTTTATCCTGCGCCACACTCGATGCATTGTTTATTACTTCTCTTTGACATCATCAACCTCTATGGAGGTTGACCTGTTTAGCTTCCGCTTGCGGCCAGTGGTATTGCTAGTTCTTGGGAGCGATACTAGATGGCGCCACTACATGTCACTTCGAACTTGGGAGATGTAGGTCCCCTGAAGCGACTTTCGGGATGTTTTTTGATTATCATACTTATTAGCTTTTTATTATTATTATTATTCCAGTCTCCCAGCGTGATGGACACGCGTTCGCGGAACTCGAACCCAAGTGCATCGGGCTGGCAGTCCAGTGTCGTAACCACTGAGCCATCGCGTCCCCTTATTATCATTATTGCGCATGTGCCGGTCGCTCATGTTTTCTTTTGTCTGTTGAAGCTTTTGTTCGCGGTCCAATTTGTACATTGTGAGGGACGAAAATCCTATATTTGAGTTGGCACAAGACAGTCAGGGTGATGCGCCTCCTTTGACATTCACCAAACGTAAAGTCGTCCTGGTGTTGGAAAAAAAGTGTGAATGATGATTTGTGTAAAAATATAAAATTTTTTCAATCCTCAAGTGTCTAGTTTTTGTGCTCCTTACACCACTGCGCCCTCTTTCTGGCATTACCGTCAGTAACAATGGCTTTGCCATAAATTTCATATTTATGTAGTTCTCGAAGAACCATTTTGCTAGAATTTGGATTGCTGAGACTCACAGTAAGTTCTGCAGTTATTTTTGAAGCAGTCGTTTTCGTGTTTTTGGACTAATCATTTTCATTATCCAGCGGTCTCTTTCAGTCAGCTTCGATTTACTGTCACAATTCGTCCCAATAGGTTCTGTTTTTCCTTATTTAGTGAATGCAAACCTGAATGCATTTGTGTTTGGTACGTTGAACAAATGCTAAACGTGCACCAACAATTTGACCTGTTTGGAATTCAAACAGGTGGTTCATTTTCTTCATACCCTTTTATATCGCCTCGAAATGAAAGGTTACTGTATAAGATGGAACATGTTGGGATTACTGGAAATATCCTAAGATGGATTGCAAGGTGGCTGCAGGGCAGAAGGCATAGGATTGTTATTGTTAAAATTATTATTATCTGTTTATTGCTCTGCTCATGACCCACTCCTGGACAGCAGTAAGCAGGGTATTTACATACTAAAGTTAGGCAGAGACATGTGTCCAGGATTATATGGAGCATCATGTATGTTTAACCTGAAGGGTACAGAATTTACAGTTTTTATTTACATACCTGTTACCCAATGTGTGGATCCCATATTCAGAAAAGTATTAATTTTGTCAAAAAAGTATCGTACTTTAATATATGTACGAGTACAATAAAATAAAGAGTTTCTTCGGTTGAGATAGGTATCACGGGTTGCCGTCCGCGGGTTCTGTTCTTTCTGTCAATCTCAGCATACAATGCCAGGTGTCTTTTAATATCTTAGATACCGAGGTTGGAGATTAGCGACGGCTTTATTTTATTTTATATTTATCCTGCCATGGGAATCTCGTTTTGTTTCAGCTGGTGTCCTTGAAGTCATAACGATAGCCTTGTGTATGGTTCCATTAGTTTCTACTGTCTGGATGCATTCTGCTAGCAGAATTTATCGAGATCAACAGCTAGATTGTTAATCAAATCTACTGTGTTTCCTGGAAACATGCGTCTCAGCCCTTAGTTACATCTGGAATAAATATTTTCCTGTTCTTGGAGCTCTTGTTTCAAGGCCTCTTTTGGAGTCTTTGTTTTGCCAACTCTTCAGCGGTTCCTTCTTAATGTTTGCATTTTCTGTTTTGTCGTCATTTATAAGATCAGATATGTCTTATAATAACTTAATAATTCTGTCTGACCTTGTGAACCAAGCTCCAGCTCCGTAGGTAATGATGTCTACAAAAATACATGTGTGTATATAACACAGTTAGTGACTTTCTCTTGAGGTCCTGTTCATCCTATGGGATCATCATCATACATGAATTGATTGATCTTGCAGCTATAGACATACCTTTTGATTCTTGTTTTTGATATAAACGATATAACGGGGGAAGAGGAGCATTTTTTTTCTATAATTATTTCCAGCTGCTTAGCTTAGGCGTCGTATCTACCTGGTTGATCACGTAGCCTGTTTTGAGGATTCCTAGTCTGGCTGAGTTGATCCTTGATAAGGAGAGATTTGATTTTCGTTTTGGAAGTCTTCAACTTGTGAGTTTTAGCCTATTCACTGAGTTTCCTGAGTACGAGATTTCTGCGAGATTAGCAATCATCTCTGTATTTTCTCGTGAAAACACGGAGATGATTGGTAAGCCAATGGTCAAGAATGAATTAGCAAGATTTCTCGAGTTTTGTGGTGCCCTCTGATGACGGACGTGTAGATAGCCTGGTGCCTAATTCTTACAGTAGCATGTGAGAACAGGGAGCTGGTCAAGCTATCAGAGAGGCAATTTCGGACTATATTCTATAGATTAACGGGTGCATTCATCCTTCTGTATTGCATAAATACATTATGCCACCAGATTCATTCAAAAGTGCCTTCAAATTCAATCAGAATGGCAAGCATTTGAGTGGTGGGTGAGTTATCAAACCTTAGCTGATATGATAACTCTGTTTATAACATCTTCCAGGTTTAACCCGTACTGCGTGTCTGTAGTGAGACCAGTCTCACGATGGTAGTTGGTGAGCTGTGGAATATTCAAGGGAACTCGATAGAATATTGAAGGGAACTCAATAGAATATTGAAGGAAACTCAATAGAATATTGAAGGGAACTTCAATAGAATAGAATATTGCACTCACACCTCCCAGTTGAGTGGCAGAAAAGCTATGTATCTTGCCAAATAAGTCGCCATAATACATCGCCGTGAGTTAACATCAGTGCTAGCTTGATTTAATGTTCAGAAAAATATTGCTGTATGTATCGTGTTGACATGAATTAAAATGTTACATAATCATTAGCAGTATCTCACAATTTTTAGCACTGATATAGAAATAAGACTTTGACATCTTAAAGAACTGGCAAACCCTTAATACCCATTCTGTATTTTTATTGCCTTCTTTGTATTATTTTTAAAATAATTTTTCTGTTAATTTTATCTCCGTGGGAGTCAGTTTTAAATTATACGAAGTAATTTCTTAATCCGTCAAGGTGTCATGTCAGTTCGAGATTTTGTTAATTTTCTCCTGTCTCAAACCTCGCATTAGTCCAACTTTGAGTAGGGAGCAATCAGCAGCAAAATAGTATGGAACAAATACGGATTGTCAGTGAAATTCAACAAGGAAGTAACGGCACACAGAATTGACAGCTGTTATGTTGTAAGGGAATAGATGAGGTGTTGAGTCAGCAGGTTTACAAAGAAGGTGTGGTGCAATTGGTTCAGCAGCAATCGAAGTGCATTAAGAATCCATGACAACAGATTTGAAATTACGCTTCTGCCTTTGACTGGATGCATAACACATTATAAGAAATATGGTTTATTTTATTTCATCTGTTCCTTATGGAAGATAACACTAAATATGCATTGTTATTCGATAAAGGTTTAGTTTCGTATTTTAAAAAGTATAGAAGAATGGAATTTATTAAGAAAAAGGGAATTTTTTTTATTTCTGATTTTTTTTTTTTTTATAACTGACAATTAATTCATCAATTTCGTGAAAATAAAAGAACTACCTACATTTTTGGTGAGCAAAGAAGTGTCGGTAACTCTTACACGTTGTACACCGTGAGGAGACCCTGCTTCGATGAACAGCACCTGACATGGTACTTCAGATCCCGGTGTGTTTACAGCTCGATACTTTGCTGAAATCGTTCGCGCTCAGCATCTGTGGTCAGAATGTTTTTGGGAGGTATCTGTTTAACTATGATTGAGTACAAGAACAAGACAACGCATATGCGTTAATTTGTCTAAGTTTGTAATACGCTTGATGTCCACAAGAGTGCGTTCTGACATGGTAACAATGTTTAATAAGAAAATCGCCTTTACTTTTTCAAGCCTTCGTATTATATTTACGGAAAAAAACAAAATATTCTACTCTTTTAGGAGTTTTGAGGAACTGGAGTTGGATAATTAGCGGAACTGGTGATTGGTAATTCCTGTGGCAGTGCTTGGCGAATACTACTAGGAAAGTAACGGGAGTTAAATACGACGTAATTCAGTATCACGTTCAAAAGAAATTAGACCACTGTCCAAAGAGAGAAACCCACAAAGCGAATGTGCAGTTTGTTGCAAAGGCGTGGGGAAGGAAGAATTTCAAAAACGGTAAATCATTTTTCACAACACCCTGAAGTATCCTAAGATCTTGGCATAGTAATTTATAGAATTACGGAGTTTCCATTACAGAAAGGAGCTAAACGATGAATATTTCAAGAGCAGAAAAGCATTCTTTGAAGATGTGCACTAGTTTTGCAAGATTAACGGACCAAGACAGTGCCACGGGGGAAAAAAAGAATGTTGCTCAGCACGGCGCCTCTCATCTCGTTTGTCTATTGATGTCTCCTTTTTTCTGGTATTTCTCCGTGCGAGGCAGATGAAAAGACAAGTTCGCAGCTCTCCGAGCTGCTCCAGAAATTTGCCGTACACAGAGAGAACACCTAGAAAAACATCAAGCCTAAACGACTCACTCTTACAGATGATTACACTTTCGTGTTTGACGCAACGCGAGTCTTGTGCCGCTACCTTGCCACATGTGTACCAAGACGCTTTACCTGCGAAAATTCCTTGGGCTGTTCGCCGCTCTGTCAACTGCTCCGCCTATTACACATTACTAGCACACCGCAATGGCTCGCGCAGTATTTATTGATGACGTGGCATAGCGTGCTCAACTCCCTGTTTCATGCCACGGTGAAATATGGTCAGGATGGTAACAACGTACCAACCAGCAGGCGCTGATGATTGAAGACTTTAAACCAAGCGACAGTAATGTGCCCTCCAGCTGAGGGACAATAATGGGGCTTTGGAACCATTTATTCTCTGCCCGCAACCTTTTATTGTGTTGGGAATGCATTAAAGTTATCGGGCTCATGATAAACACCTTGTTCACGTTGATGAGAAAAATATTTTTTCATCCGTCTTGGTGGTCGGTGTTTTGTACCTTATCAAATGCCAGCAGCTCGACAACATCGGAATTAATTTTTCAGCTGCAACACAACCCATAAACACCATTTAAGTGTTTCTAACTCTTTCTTCATTATACTCTCTCTTCCACTCTGATTTTGACTTTACTCCTTTGCCTTTTTCATTCTCTCCTCACTCTTCTCCTTTATTAGCTCTTTGTTGAACATTTCTTCATAGTGTAAATGAATCTCTTTCGTTCAGTGACACACACACAGTGAGGTTATCCAAGTGAAAGAATGAATTCGTTACTGCTCGTTAGGTGCAAATCACCAGCTAAATAAGCAGACACTGATAATATCACTTTCTTCCTGTTTGGTGTTTATGCTCTGATTCCAGTGGGCAAATCCAGGCCTTATCATATACGGTCCACGACCCCTCAACAATGCCTTACACGAGGCCTCGTGCTCAAACTTAATGATGGGATGGCAGTATATTTCTGAATGTCCAGAGGTGCGTACGTTGCTATAGTAACAGCAAGCGAAGCATCAGAAACCTTCTGTTGAATCTAAATCAACAGAGCGAGTTTGGAGATAACAAAGATGCACATCGTGTGCCTAAGTTTACATAACATCATCGTACATGAGCAAGCTACCAGTGTCTTTCAAAAAGGCGTGCTTGTCTTTGCTGCTTGCATGGTTTGCGTTTTTGTTAGAAAGTTACTGGAGTAAACATATTTATTTTGGGATAGTTTATCTGCGATGTCTCAGGGCAGCAAGCAGTTACCAATTTCAAAAATACAGAAAGGAAATAAGATTTATTTTCTTTCCAGTAGGAAAGGTATTTTAAGGGTTTAACTTTATAATAGGTTGAACTGCTTAGAATAATCGTAGATAAGATTAAGGTGAGGCATCAGTATACTGTGCCAGCAGCATATTGTTTCTGTAAATTGTGTGCTTTCTGTGGTTGTTTTATCGGTTTGTGGAAAGAAAACCATGACCATTAGGCTAGCAGCGAGGACATTTATAATGGTAAATAGTCCTATTATAATTATTTTGAATATTAATTTGGTTGATATTGGGTATTCGGATATTCAAAACAATTTTCAATGCATTAAATTATTTAGCAGTAGCTTATCACTGCAGTACTCACCTCTAAACCCGTAATCAAAAAAGTGAACTCATAGAAGGTTAAAAATAGTTTTCAATAGTGTTTAAATAGTTAATTTTAATTATTTTTTCACCTTCGATGAGGTCACTTTTTTAATTACGGATTTAGAGATGAGTACTTCAGTGATAAGCTATTGATAAATAATTTAATGAAAAACTTACATTAGTCCAAGCTCTAGCTAAACTAATACAATTTTCAATACATTTTGCTTACACATTTTAATTATTGAAAATTGAATATAAAAGTATTATTGTAAGTTTTCGCCACTGTGCATACCAAGTATATCAATTCCTATTTGGTGTTTTATTTTATTTTATTATTTTTATTTTAACAAAAGTGGAGTCTTAGCGGGAAGCACAGTTGATATAATCACCATCCTCTCCACACCAGGTAGAAAAGACCAGTGTTGGAATCCCGTAAATGACGCCAGAAAATTTTATAAGCGTTTTTCACATCGTGACTGAGTGACAGTCTCAAGCGAGGGTAGCACGGGTTCCCTTCCGGGAAATTCGAGTTTTCGTCTAGCAAACAGGCAAATCGACCACAGAGCACATGCATTTTACAGACAGTATGCACGGAGCAATATAGCCTTAGTCGCTGATGCTCCTAAACCCTGATAACAACAACAACAACAACAACACAAAACATAACTGCGAGCAGTGACACGCTCCCTCGCCGCTCTACAAAAAAACCAAGATACTGTTGTATCAAAACCTTCAGACACGTTTGGAATCGAATTATTTTGAGAGAATATAACCATGAAATATTCGTGCATAAAAATTTTTTGTAACAGTTTTTTTTTTTTTGTATCAGTTTTATTGAACAAGCCTCGTATTAATTCCATATTACTCCTTAATATTTCCTGCGTATTGGAGTTTTATAGTAAATTTTTAACTTGTTTTAGCATTGTTTTTGTTGCTATATTAAATAAAAATTGTTATCAGTACTTTTCACTGTCTAATTTATGGATAAGTTAAACCAGTGTTGAAATTTATTAAGGCAGATTTCTTTGAGCTTGATAACTAATGGAAGTGCCTCGTTTTCCAAAATTCCAAGAAATCTCTTGACATTCCCAAGGCGGACTTTTAGGAGACCCAGTTGATATCAGTAGGCATCCTCATACCATAACGAATCCACCGTTTTATACACCTGTGGTTATAGCAAGCTCATTTAGGGTAGTTTATGCCAAAACCGCACGAGTCCATCTGGTTGAAATTATACGATTCCAGATGGACTTGTGTACCTCTGGCATCAAAGTTTCAAAAGTACCAAAGTACGATAGATACAAGTCCAATGGGCAAGTTGTACTTGTGTTCTACTTTCCACGTATCCTCCTTCCGTCACGAATTGTTTGCACCATCTTATTTCGTGATAACACGCAGATACAGAGCTCTCTATGAACTGTTTGGAGAACTTTTTTTTTTTTTTTGAAACTGATGTAAACAAAAATATAAAGTTAAAGCTGCGTAAAATCACAGACACCTTCCGTACGGAACAGAAAGAATCGATATCAAATAGCACTGCAAACCGGAAGCAATTGCTGTGGGTACTGCATTCTATTGACCTATTGTGTCTCAGTGGAAAGACATGCCAATTTTTAAGTTGTTGTAGAATTGGAAACGCGTAATGTCTTCTGATAATTCCCGTTTCGAATTGTGTACCACCGAAGGGTGCATACGAGCTAGAAGGAAGTCATACGAACAGTGGATACAGAATACTCTTATTAAAGTATTGTTATCAGCCATCTTTAGACATTATAATGGAATCTTTTTAGATGAAATTGTCAGTGCACTCACTCAGAAAAGAAAGATTGTATGGAGACCCACATAACGCGTGATGCGAACAATATTATTACTGAAGGATCCCTCCATATCATAAAAGGTTAGGTGTGCCTGATAAAGTGGCCACTTAGTGTAGTGGAGTGTACCTTAATAATAGTATCAGTTTGTATCTTTACTGTGCTATGCTTATAGACAGAAGTCTGTGTAAGAATAAGAAATGTTTTTCCACAATGGCGCTCATATGAAAAACCTTCTCAACGTTGTTGTTGCCTTCTTGCAACGATGAAACT
Organism: Mastigoproctus giganteus; assembly: GCF_048544385.1. Taxonomy (NCBI): domain Eukaryota; kingdom Metazoa; phylum Arthropoda; class Arachnida; order Uropygi; family Thelyphonidae; genus Mastigoproctus; species Mastigoproctus giganteus. The sequence goes on along the minus strand of NC_143581.1, from coordinate 226,172,623 downwards.
AAACATCAAATATCGTGTTTTTATTACAAATAAATGGTGATAATACTTCTGAATAGGAAGGGACTATTTATTTGTAGCGCAATACTGAGGTGGCCGTGTGAATGTTTTGCGTATTTTCAGTGTCATATGTAAAAAACAGTTTTTTCTAATCCAAACTTCAATTTACAAATTATACAACATTTTACTAGGAAATATTTCAGTCACTTTTATTTTAAAGTGTAAAAAGTTCGTATAATCCTATAATCAAAACATTTATAGGTTTATCATCGTCTGCAATAATAGAATAAAACAAAACTAAAAATGTATGGAGAAAAGCCGACTTTTCTGAAAAGATTACGGTTGTGTCATCATTAAATATGAGAGATACGAGTCTAGTCAAATTTAAACATTCTCTTATAACGCAATCAATAAAAAGCCCTTTTTATTGCGTTAGTAGTGGTAGATTTTATTAGTAGTGGCAAATTATGCACGGAAAGAACCTTATTTGGTGAGCCGTAGCCGAGTAGGCAATCACTAGGGTGCATAAGCACTTGTGTCTTGAGTGACCGACGTTCATGCCCGTGACTGCTAAATAGGTTAATAATTTGTCTAGTTCTTCCTTCAGTTTATTTAAGCTCTCTACTTCACAGCAACAGATGGAACTTTGTTCCAGTCAACACCCGCTGGCTAAAGGCAAACTTCCGCACGTCTATTCTGTAACCATCCTTCCTCAACTTTTGAACTATTTTTAATAAATTAGCAGTGAATTCAATAATGGTTACGTTCAAAAATGTATTGTTTTGATTTTATTAAAAATTCTATTTATATGCACTTGATAATATGTGAGAAATTGTTATATAAACTCTATGCATGAGTTAGCAATGAAATGTAGATATTTATTCTTGCTGCTTTTAGAACGAAGAGACTTGCCAGTTGTTGGAATAAGAATTCGTTAAATCCATTCAACCTTATCGCATCGCATTGCGCGCCGACACCCAGCTCCTTGGTGACTTGGTGAGCTAAGGTTTGCATTGGTGGAAGAATGGGATTTGTTGCCACAAAATCTTAGAGACGATCTTATATCGAGCATGGTTCACCGCTTTAAGGCCTGTTTAGCCGTATTTGGCAATAATACAAGCATTTGAGTTGACCATGGTTCGAGCCCAGGTGCTCCTAAATAATGATTATGTTCTTATCAAAATGGGCAATTGTAAAATCCTCTGATATATGCGGTCGTGCTAGCTATAAACAGAACCTTTAGTGTAATTATAGGAATTTTTAATGTCTATTATTATTATTAAAAATAATAATAATACTTTATTGGAAAGTAAAAGATTCATACACGTTGATACAGAGATTTCTTTACAACGATGTTACAAATATTTAATATAAAAAGAGGTAGGAGCAAATCTATCCATATGTTTCTTGAGAGATGTAGTTTTTGAGTTTTAAGTGCATCAGCGACTTAGACCATATTGAGCTATTTCTTAACGGAACCATCATAAAATATTCCAGTGAAATCTGCCTCAAAGAGTATTTAAAAATTGCTGCCTCCATTTTTTTCTGAATTTAATCCCTAAGAACAGTAAAATTCTTCTCTTTTATTTTATTGTCTTGTAAAAGTTCGTATAAAATGCAATCAGTGATCTCAATTTCAAGTGACACGACAATTGTTCAAGTAACTTTGGAGTGGCGTGCAGAGAAAGTGAAATAGAAGGAATGATAGTGCAAAGTTCTGCGGCCCTTGATTTATTAAAACCAAACTTTTTTCTTCTTCTCCTGACGGAAGATACTACAACTACCAAAAAGTGATTCAGACCGAGAAAAATAAAATCTTTTATCTCCTCTCGTCATAAAAGAGCCTGCGAATATAAAATATTAATCGCTTCGAGAAAATTGGTATACTTACATAAGTGACAGATGATGAAAAATGCGCAAAGAAAGTTTCCGAGTGAAAGATGAATAAATAGAATGGAGTTGGAAAATAAGAAAAGGGTTCAAAGTTGAGGAAATCTGAAGGACCAGTAAGGAAGGCATAAATCGACATATCAGCGATTGGACGGAAAGAGCGGATGAATAAAGACGGAAAATTTATTATGCTTCGAGGGAAGTGATGCAGAAAGTGGGAATTCTATTTGAAGGACACAGCTCCTCCAGACTGTATCTGATAAAATATAATAGAACTGTAGCGACAGTTTCTTTCTCTTTGTAAAATAAATGTCTTAAACACAAGCGTATACTGTTGATATATCAATAGCTTATTAGTTTAAAAACTTGTGTACTTATTAATTTTAAAATCTGTTTCCTCTGACACGCTCCTATCTATCCAAATGCAATTACCAAGACTTTGAATCCTAGCTATGTAAGTATGAACCAAGCAAAGCGGCTTACCTTGTCTCCATGCTTGAAATTATTTAGTAACTCTCCATTGGCTATAGATTGTGAAAGCACGGTGACAAGATAAGCTACTTTTCATCGCGGCCACTTTTTATTTCTTTTCTTTTTTCTTTTAAATTTTTTCTTCGGTAAAGCCTTAATCGTGGATTTAATATCTAGGCACCTGTACATGGACAGCATTTACTTTTTTTTTTTTGAAATATTGAGTAACGATATATTTTTTTTAAAAATGGCGCTTGTAAAATATAAATATTATAACACTAAATAATAGTAATAAAATTATATAATACCACTTAGCAATAACTGTAAAAACATTTTGTAAATGAAAACCAACTCCATTTGTTGGTTAATGTTAGCTTCACGTGATAAACCTTAGTACAACGATGGCGTGCAGAAAACTGCTGGTAATTTGCTGTAGAACAAGAAAATATATGGCGTCAATTACTTCAAGAGTTGCAAAGAAAAAAATTACAGAATAAAATGGGCTTGAGAAGAAAGGTAAAATCTTAGGATATTTTTCGAGTAGCTACTAGAGAGATATTACTGTGTAGTGATTTCTTTTGAATAACAGAGAATCAACTTTGAATTAGTGTGTCGTTTCATTATATAACCTAAGAGTGTGTCGAACACGCGATTAGGTGATAGACAATTATTATATACTCATCAGTAGTGCTGTCGCTATTGTAGAGTTTTAGGAGCATCAGCAACTTTGGCCCTATTGCGCCGTATATAATACTGTAAATTGCGTGTCTTCTTTGGTCGATTTGCTGTTTGTTGGAAGAAAAACCAGTTTTCTGGAGGTGAAACCATGCTCTCCTCGCCCGAGACCGACTAATTCAGCCACGTTGTAAAAAAGACCCATAAAAATTCATCGCATCCACTCCTCCAATAATTTGTCTAGTTCTTCCTTGAATTTATTCAAACTGCCCACCTCCACAACACCAGATGGAAGTTTGTTCCAACAGTCAACCGGCAAACCTCCTCACATCTATCCTTCAACTATCCTTCCTCAATCTGAAGTTGGAACTCAGGTTTTTTCCTACAGGGTGTTGGGAAAACTGCGATTCTACCAACTGTGCCACCCACGAGGGCTGTGATGTTCTGAGGCTATTTTTCATGGTTTGGCCTGTGCCATTGTTTATTTTGGACAAAATCATGAATGCTAAATTTTATCTAGACGTGCTGGACTGCTCTAACTCTGTTGTGGCAAGACATCAGGGAAGACCCATACTGGTATCAGCAGGACAAGGACGAATGTCGGACAATATCGTAGGACACTTACAAAAAAAAAAAAAAAAAAAAAAAACAGTTGGAGAGTGTTCCACGAGGAACTAGAGGCTATCATACAAGCTGAAGGTTTCAGCACACGTTATTAGTTTTCCTGTAAATAAAGATTATTTGTAGATACGAAGGTGTCCGAATATTAATGGTAGGGCAATGTATATTACTATTATATTTATATTAATCGACATAGGTAAATATTGTTAATTGCTGAGGCTCACTTTCCCTACTTACGGCTTCCACATTTACTAATTTAGCAGCATTGCATGACTGTAATTAATCACCTGGCAAGTTTTGAAAAATTTCCAATACACGCCATCTATAACAGAGAGAAAACTTTGTTTAGTTCATGCTGTTTCGCTGATCGTAATATGACGTTCTTAACTAGCCAGTGACACCCGAAATTAGCCTTCTCTCATCATGTTTTATGCAAAGTTATTCGTCATTTTTCCAATCGTTACGCTAATTAGCGGAATTTTCAATGCACGTCGTCAGCAAACTTGCACGTTCTCCGCTCGCATTTAGATCACTTAGAAAACGCCATAGGATATGCAATAAAATCACAAATGATTTATTCTCCTTCTGTACATTCATTTTCACATATTATGTCTGGAATTGCAGCGTTTCGCTTTCTGGAGAAACACCAAATAACCTATCTTATAATCCCTAATGGAGTATACTGTTGCTACATTTGCATATTTTACATTTCTCCTGTAGCGTTGGAATGTGTAATTTTATTGGTCGTATTTTGTCTGCTCCACTGAAGTAGGGGACCTGAACATGGAGGCATCTATTAAGGTAGACTCTGCTGATGAAATGAATAAAATTTAATTAACTGAAGCACGTCAGGTAGGAAAAATTCGTCCCCGCATGATTACAAATGACATCAAATACATTCTTGTGGTAAGAAAAATGGCCTTTACGCTTAGTGCAGGATTTTGGTTAAAGAACACATCAAAATATCGTTTTCGTAATATTTATGTAGGGGGATGTCACCTGCATTGTCCATCGAAATATTGAATGAATGCTGTACTTTCATGCAAATTATTATATTTGCATTTAGACTAGAAACATGGCTTGCAAATTGAAATAAGTATGTTATGTTTGGGCACAAAAACTCTTATATTCTCAGCAGGTTGCATTCGTTTTATTTAAAATTCTAGAAGTATGTAGTTTACATACGTGAAGAATTTTAAAAATTCTATCTATAAGTGTCTCATAAATATCAATTATATAAATGTCTGATAAATATTAATCAGTATTTATCTTATATAATCTTATATGATCAGTCATCAGCCATTTTCAATCCACTGCAGGATGAAAGCCTCTCCAGCAATTTCCAGTTCCTTCTGTTTTGTGCAATGGCCATCCACTTTGCTGCCCACGAACTCTTGAATTTCATCTTTCCATCTCCGTTGTGGTCTTCCAGGTTTTCTTTCAGCTCTTCTTGGGTACCATTCTATTATTTTCTTAGTCCATTTGTCGTCATTTCTTCGAGCTATGTGTCCTTCCCAAGTCCATTTCAGTTCTTTAGCTTTGATAACAATGTCCTTTACTTGAGTTTACTGTCTAATCCATGTGTTTCTCTATTTATCCAAGGGTCTGATTCCTAATATAATTCGTTCCATTCTTCGCTGTGTAGTTTCAGCTTATCTTCCATTCATTTGGTGTGCCCAAGTTTCACTTCCAAAATCATGGTGGGAAATATACATTGCTTAATTATTTTACGTTTCAAACAAGTTGGGATATTGCTCCTCAGTATGTGACTATATTTCCTGAATGCTGTCCATCTGAAATTTATTCTTCTTTTGACTTCTAGCCATTTATCATTATTACAGCTAATGACTTGTCCCAGATAAGTATATGAGTCCACCTTTTCAATTACTGCTCCTTCAATGATTATATCCCTTTCTGTGGCATACTTGTTCATCATTACTTTTGTTTTAGCCATCTTTAGTCCGAAATCCTTACTAACTTTGCATAACTAATTAAAATTTTCCTCTAATTCTTCGGGATCACGGCTTATGATCATAATGTCATATACAAATCGTAACTGGTTTAAGTACTCTCTATTCCCATTGACTCCTTTCTACAAGCAGTCCAATCTTCTGAAAGCTTCTTTAAGGGCAGCAGGAAACAACTTCGGAGATATCGTGTCTCCTTGTCGAACATCTTTCTGAATTTTAAATTTGCTACTCTCCTTGTCTAGTCTAATAAAGGAAGTAGCGTTCTCATATATGATTAGTATAAAATACCTTATATTCATCTTATAAGATAAATATATGTGCAGGACGAATCAGAGTTATGTTTACACACTTTAAATAGCATATTTTAATAGGCATAATTATCAGTTGGAATACAAATTTGTTTATTTGAGCTTTAACTTTCATCTGATAGCATGGCGTCTGACTGACGCCAATTTTTAATTTTTTTTTTTTTTAAATCAGGAACTGAAATCAAATCCTCCATTGTACCTATGCCCACCAATATTTTGTAACATGTTATACAGTATTTTCTGTTTTAATTTTGATTTAAGAGGCATTAACTTTTAGTTTGTCTTTAAACAGATGTCACGTGAGTGTCTGCCTTTCTCTTTCGTTTTTTTTCTTTTTTTCTTTTTTTGGTAGTTGTTTGCGAATCGGCATCTGTGGCCATAATGCACCTCCCAAGGTTTTTGCAGTACTTTGATCCAAGCCCGAGGCGGGATTCGAACCCGCGACCTTTGGGTTGCCAGGCAGGTACTTTACCCACCCGGCTAGCCCGGTCGGCCCTTTCTTCCGTGCAATTCCCATTCCCTGGTGTCTGTGAGACTTGAGCAAGCGGTGTCTAATCTTTCTGTAATATTTTGATTTCGCTGACTACACGAGAATAGCTGACAAAAATACAGATGTTTACGTTGCATCTGCCAGGCCCCACGCGAACCTCTGAGGTGTCAGTGACCTTAAATTCTAAGATATATGATAAAAAGTTTATTACTATTGTTGATAACCCTCATTTGTTTTTGTTCGATATTTATTAATTGTGTTTAGCAAATCATAATTAACAGAACAGTTTTTAATTCGGTAAAGCAGCTAAAAATATTTTTTATATATAATTAAAACGAAACGGGGGGGGGGTTAAATAGATGCCACGCGAGTGTTCTTGTTACACTTGGGGCGCGAAAGAGTGAAGATTAAAACGAAAAATTGGGTTTTTAATGCGTTTCGATTATATTGAATATTAGTTGGTTACCCCTTGAATAGGAGCACGCACAAACTTTTGAAGAAACGAAGTGTATTCTGAAATGGTACTGAAAGTATGAAACATAAAAGTTCAGGTCAATATGAGACAAAGGCCAATGTCACTCACAATAAGCTGTTTCCGTGATAAATTCGAAGATTTTATCACGGAAACAGGTTATTAAGCTGTTCACAGCATTAATAAGGTTGTTTTTGGGTTTTAGACCCAGAAACTTAGGCTATATTGCAGTACAGTGTATTATGTCTCTGCAAGAGTGCGTTCGCGGCTTATTTGCATGTTGTGCGTGCTGAAAATCGCTTAATAACTCACGGAGAAAAAATACTTCTTCCTTTTCCTGAGCTCGGCTGACTATACCCTCGATTGAAGCAGACTTTAGAAATTCTTCCAGTCATAGACGAAGGATCGAACCCAGACTTCAAACGAGTAACAAGTGGCAATACCACTATACTCTCACAGAGGACAGCGACCAAAGAAGTCAACAAAACATCACTGTAAGATAGCTTCTGGGAATTAATGCATGGATGGGACACTCGCTTTAGTTGGAGGGGTTTAAGTGTAAGTGTGTATTTAGGATCAAACGGCACAAGGGGTTCCCCCCATCTCCGCGTAGTTTACATTGTGGGTGAACCAGTTGACTGGAAAAGCCAGAGATTTAAAAGTGTATGGACTTTGTATATGTGTGATGCCTTGTACCGTTGTTCATCTGGTCATTTAGCCGCTGGGCCCCTACTGAGGCCCAACGTTGCCCCACTTACGCCCCGTGGAGGCAGACCAGGAACCCAGTAGTCTGTTTCACTCTGGCAGGTCCTGCCACTTAATTTCCTGAGATTTCGGCAGCTAGGACCTTAAAAAAAAAAAAAAAAAAAAAAAAAAACAGAAACGCGTCGACGTAGGGGTAGAATCGCTTAGTTTTGCTAGGCCAAGTTATGGGCGTGAGGTAATTTAGATATGTTAAGTTTTTGGGTAGGGCTTTCGCTAACTTATAGATAGAGAGGGGGGAGACAGAAGGCTGGGGGGAGAAAGACAGAAATATGGGGCCAATAGAGTAGGTAGCCCCAGTTTTCAGTGGGACATGCCCATGTCCCACCAGAGTAGAAGATAGAGGGTGGAGAGGAGAGGAGGACGAAAATGTCCCCCCTCCCCCCAGGGAAGTAGATTTAAAGGTGAAGGGGGCTAGAGTGCCCTCTTCAGATCGCCATATGGCTATTGGCAGCTATTGTTTCAAGTTTCTTTACTCATGGGGCAAGCTCCGTCCTTGTGCTTGTGTCCCTCATCTTTAGTTGCAGCCTTTACATTGTGCTGGCTGGTGTCTCAATAGTGGTACTTGATGTCAGTCATTGTAGATGGTGATTAATGTCCTTCTCCTGATGAAGAGGTCTTGTGCGAACTGGGATAATGCTCTATATTCATCCTCAGTATCTATGAAATGGGATTCCAATCCTTTTGGTAGGTATCTTATTTTTGTTATAAGTACCCCTCTGAGGTCTTCATATTGTGGGCACTCGTACACTATGTGATTCCAGCTTTCTGTCTCCCCGCACGTACAGTTTGGGTCCTCAGTGAGTCCGAATCCGTGCAGCTTCTCACTGTAGGGTCCGTGTCCTGTTATTAGAGATGTCAAATGGTACCCTGGGAAGTACCAGGTCGGCTGTTTTGGGTAGATTTTCTGGAGGTCAGGTAGATATCTTCTGGTTATCTCACCCTTGGTGGTCTCCGTCCATCTTCTCTGCCATAATTTTAGCATGTGGTTCTGTAATCTAGTTTTTTCCGTTTTTAGGTTGTTCGCTGGGTCAGTTGTGTAGTCCAGATGTGTGGCCGCCACTCCCCTGGATAGCAAGTATAGCAGACCTGTGCGAACGACCTCCAGGTCCAAGGGAAGCGCTCCAGCGAGTACCTGTAGTGCTGGAGTACTCACTGTACTACACGCACGCGTCGTAGTTAAGAGTATGGTCCTTTGGATCATGTCCAGAATTCTTCTATTCACTGCCAGTGCAGTTTTTGGGAACCCCGGCTTTATCTTCGGGACGCAAACAATCCGCATACTTTGGATGAACTAAAGGAAATCATTGAGAATTGCATTCACGCCATTGATCGATGTACTTTTTTATTTATTATTTCGTGATAAATCTGTATGGAACTCTGAAGAGTTGCATAAAACATTAAAATGGATGAATGCATGTCTACAGAAACAAGGTGGGGACTTTCAGCACATTCTGTAACAGTTTTTCACAATGTTTTTCAAAATGTTGTAGACTGGGTTGCATTTTAATTGAATTGCGACCAACCTGATAGCCTCAGACGTTGATGCGCCATAAAAGCCTTAAACAACCAATCAACAACCCATCGCGGTTCAGTTCAGATGCTTGGTCATTTACTAATCACCTACCCTCTTTTCCTCACATATGTTACACATTGCCAACTGTTCAAATCAACATGAGCATGAATATCGTCCAGAAAAATACATAAACAAGTGACATAACCAATTAATAATATAAATTACGAATTTTTTTTTTCTTCTTGTTGTAAACTGCATTTTTATACTGAATAATCCAATTAAAGGTAACCTAGTTTGAAATAACCTAGTTCGTAGGTTTTTAGACGCATCAGCAACTTAGACCATATTGCTCCGTGTATATTGTTTGTAAATTGCGTGTGTTCTGTGATCAATTTGCTGGACAAAAAATCCGTGTTTCGGGAGAAAATCCCATGCTACCCTCGCCTGAGACCGACTAACTCAGCCACGTTGTGAAAAATGCCCATAACAGTTCCTCGCGTCGTTGAACTGAGTTCAACGACGCGAATTCGAACTCAGTTCTTTTCTACCCGGTGTGGGGAGGATGGCGATTCTACCAACTGTGCTACCCACAATGGTACCACGATAAGTGAAGTGTGTTCTCCAGATATGAAAAATGTTTGATAAACGGTGAACGAAAAGAATACACCTCACCTCCTACCATTGATATAATCAACAAAAGGCAAGGAACTAAAAAAAAAAAAAAAAAATGTCACGCACCTCAAGAATCATGAATCGAAACACCCAATTCAAAGTTTAAAAGTAATATTGGAAATCCGAAATGCATGTCAAAGATGGGTTACTGCATTTCAAATACAGTAAGAAATCTATCACCGCTTTTTTTTTTTTTATCTTTAACCTAGTGAAACAGAAGTGTTGACTTGTGACAGGAATAAGAAGAGAGGAGGGGTGTTGTGAGTTATTGCACAGTTCACAAACATGCCACGCCTCAGTAAGTGACGACAACAGATAGGATTGCTTCCGTCGTATGTTGGAAGCTTTCCTGTTTCTTCTTATAACCAGCGAAAATAGAGTTTTATCCCAATATCTACTTTCCGTTCTGGCAGTCCTCATATTTGATGCCACTGGAGGGAGTTGCTCGAGGGAAACTCAGAAAGAACTCTTTCATCACTAAAGCAATTTCCGTTTCCGCCCGGAGAGTAAAGTGATTATAGCTCTAACTGTGCATCGAGAAGACATGCCCTCGTGGTGTTCCTTTACAGCTCGCGGTGTATTGTTTAAGAAATAACACAGTTCACTTTCTGAAAATAGAAGCTGGAAAAGAAAACTTCAGATCTTTAAGCTTTGTATTTCTTAGTGAGCAGCTGGAACTAATACGAAGTGGGATGAAGGGAAAGAAAACAGAAGTTTTCATAAGACTTAAGTTTGTGTAGACAATACCACTCCATCCCCTTTCACGACTGCTTTCTTTCAAGACAGCAATAAGGTTGCTCTCTTCCCTTCCCCCTCCCCTTTTTTTTCTCTCTTTACTTTTCTTCCCACCCGACACGAGCATAATATAAGAAATAAAGTGAACAGTATCGGAAAAGCAGTAAACTTTACATCCAGTCCAGATGTTTCTGAGGATTCTGTAAGATAGTAGTTCAGCTGCAGTTTTGTTCTTGAATAATGAGTCGTTCTTAAATACAGTTTCCATATCCATAACGTCCTCATTTCAGTCTGTTTCTTGGTTAGATTTGATAATTCAAGGAGATAGTTTTTTTCAGATTTTATTACAAGAACGTCTGGCTGTGGAAAATCTTCACCTCCTTACATCTGGTCATATTATGACTTAGTTTTGTACGTCTCGGAACCGTTGGCTGCTTTTATGTCCTCTTAATTTTATTGTTTTACTACTTGCGTACCTTTTATAGATCTGCTCACCTTCGGAGCAAAAGTATTCGCGAAATGTGAGGTACTTTATATTGCATTCTTTTTTAAGCGCTGTTCTTTGTGCAGTTTGAATTTTGTGTGTTCTGCATTCTTTTTCACATCATTCCTTCAAGTGTCCTGTTACGCTGTCCAAGTTTTAGTTTTTGAAACTCATTAGACGTCGTCCAATGAGAGGTTTGTGCCGAAATCAGTAGGGATGTTTGCAGTTAATTGGTTCCGAGATTAACGGAATTCTACGAGAGCAATGTCACACCGATTCCTTCTACGTTAGATTGTTCCGGTGCATTCTGGGATCAGGAGTGATTCTCCTAGAGGAGATTCACGTCACGCTTCGTGTGGAGATTTATCTTTCTCGTGTTCAGAAAGAAAGTAGACGGGAGTAGAACTGAACCCAACTGGTTATTCATTATCTTTACTTTTTCACCTGATTTCAAATGCTATTATTAGCATTTTCTCCTTTGAAAGCACCCAAGGTTATTTTACATAGTTATTGCATTTTAACTTTTGTATATTGATAGTACACCCTGATGAATTCGTGATAATTGATATTCTTTATTCACATCGTAAATCACAGTTTCTATAAAGCTTAACAGTGCTTCTATTTTGTGTGTCGAGAATCTTGAATCTTGTTCTTTGGGATCTGTAATGTTTCCTGATGTTTTATTTATGATTTCGGTTCTCTAAGGCCTATGTAAAATACACAACCCTCATTAATTCCGGATTTCAAGAGATCCAGAAATGCCGACTTCAGAATAAAGGGGAATTATTTCTCCCTTTCTAGCCATTAAATGGTATGCAATAGAAATTCACAGGTAAATAATCCCGAAATAAAGTCGTGTTTTAAGGTTCTATTACTGCTACTAAATTAAAAAAGCATTCATTAAAATTAAATTTCCCCTTTCTGTATGCAGAAAGGTAAGGTTTCTTGTGATTGATCAGGCAGTTACTTTTTTCGAGGGTTGAAAAATATGGTTTTTTATGCGATGTCTAGTAGAAGTTGTCGGGTTTTATAACCATATTGCCAGAAACTCGAGAATTTCATCCCACTAAACAGGTGAGCACAAAATACGCTCACTTTACTGACACTATATACTGACGCCTCATGGCCTTAATATAATTATAGTGACTTATAACTTATAGGTTGCTTTATGAATCACATCACTTTTATTTAAATATTTCAGACTCTTGTTTACGTATCATTGATTAAACAACAAAATAATATCAAGCTTGTAACCAAATATTTTCCTTTTTTTTCCCCTTCAAATTGATGTCCCTTTGCCTCAATAAACGCATCTTTTATGCACTTGTTAAATGTTTTTGTCGTTGGTACATGAATACTTTTAGAAATTCTTCGTCTGTGAAAGTTTTTAGACTATCTAAAGATATATACTTTTTCCTACAAATAACCACACAGAAAAGGTTTCAGGGATTAAATCGAGGGATCTGGGAGACCGCTGAGAAGTCTCCAAGATCTCTCGATTGGATAGGTAGCTGCGGACCCACGTGGGTCCGCAGCTCCCTATCCATTTGTCGGGAAATTTTTTGTTAAAAAATTCTTTTGGAATGAGGAAATAACGTGCTAAGGCACCATCCTGCATAAAACACACGGCCGTTATTTATATTTCGAAGTGGCCATATTTCTGTAATACATATTGCAAAATAATTCTTTGAAGTGACAGTGCCCTTATAAAAAAAAAAGCATTGGTCCAATAGGTCCCTCCGAACAGAACCCCCTCCCTCCCAAATAATAGAAAAACTCTAGGTGCGTGGGCTGCCACTTCTTGGAGGGCCTGGAATACTCCCAGCACACTCTAGTATCTTAATTATTTGTTAAATCGTTGTTTTTGATGTCGTAACAGATAAAGATGTTTTGGCCACTCTCTACAGATTCACGCTACCAGGTTTTTAGAAAAACTTCATTATCAGAACTCTTCCTTCTTAATATAATTTCTGCATATTTCTAAGAAATCTGAAATGTTCGTGCACTTAAAAAAATAGGACTGTGAATGAAAGATCAGACACGAAATTTAGTTTTAAAAGTGAAAGTAAATACCCTATTATTTTGTGACTCGGAATTTCTTCTTTATCGTTATAATTAATACGTTCCAAGTACTGTATAATACAGATTTATATTTCTCGCATGTCTGAAGAATTTTAGTGCTGATGAAAATGAATTGCAAAGACATGAACTAGAGAGAAAGCAAATCTTTTAGCATTATTATTTTTAAACTTTACATTCTTCAACACATTCGCTCAGATAAAGAATTATGGAGATCAGAAACAATCTGCAATTCAAATGTAAGCATTCCTGGTCATTATTTCCTGGGAGTTAAATACAAGTTGATATTCGCAAAAATTTGTATAAGATTAGCAACGACTTATGTATTAATAAAAGTAACGTGAAACCATAAAGACAGCTACCATAATCATTAAATTTCTGTACGCTTTAGATTTTAACTTGCATACTTTCATTCTCTATTCTCAAGTTCTAATATATTTATACAAGGTTATTTTAGTTAAAGTTTCCATACTCGGAGAGCTGTGTTGGTCTAAGGAATTGGCAGATTGCATTCAACTTTGAGTGTTTCACAAAGTTCAGAAGAGGTTAGAGGGGGGGGGGGGGATTTTCAAAACACGCCAACAGAGAGACAGTGATCGCACAGAAGTTCACAGATATATATTCATTTTGTGTTTGTGCGTTTGGTAGAACCCATAAACCCCTTTTCATCCTTTGAAAGGTTTAGAAGGAATTCACTCGTTCCCTAAGTCAATAGGGGCCTCAAGAGCATGGCACTTTAATTATGACTACCCTTTATATCTAAAACTTCATATTTTCAGTGTATATACAGTATGTTAAAACCAACAGAGGATTTAACCCTTACTTTATCTACACAATGCCTATTGATTGGACTCCAATAAAGCTATGACTTTGTGTTTCGCCTTGTATTCATCCGATTGGAAAAATGAGCGAATTATCTGGATAATTCGCACATTTTTCCAATCGGATGAATACAGCCGGGTACTGTCAGCCGGGATCAGCTGACAGCACCCGGTTATTTTAAGTTGAGGAGTTCCAGTTTTTCTGTCCCGTATCTCAAAGCATAGATTATGTAGTTCCAGTCTATTGGAAACTGCGTTATAGTGATACACTATACACAATAACGGTGTTATTGTGTATAGCTAGTTAGCTACAGAGAAAGCGAGAGAAGGTGAGGTGCACACTGCAATTTATTTCGCTACTGAAGTCAAGAAATTTGGGCGCCTTGTGCTAATAACATAATGAGCTCTATTGTAGCTGGTACAATATAGATTTTATTGTTCTTCGTAAATAAAAACAATGGAAATCCTTACACAAAAAAAAAATGTATATATATATATATATATATATATATCCATTATTTTAAATTAAATAAAACATAAGCCAGTAGTATGGCAAAAACTGTAGAGCGAAAATTAAAATAACCCAAATAAACAATCGAACGAAAAGAAAGAATAGATATAAACAGTAGCCCAGAAACCCTAATATAATTTCGATCTTTAAATCCAATTAACAAAAACTATACAATTTTTAGGATAATGCCAATTAGTTATTAATTTAGCGGTACCCCCCCGAGAGGTACCAGTTCCGAAAGACGTGAAATATCACCCAAAGAGGGTTAAAGGAACTACCAAACGAATAACAAAATCAAAATAAACTAAAATAAAATAGACTGACCATCATGCCCCATATCGACAGAGGACCACGAGGCCAATAATGGTCATGGAATCGCTGCATTTCAATCGTCCATACAAAACATCGCAAAGGCGGAAATATCGAAGAACCAAACCACCCTTCCATTCTCCGATAGATCAACCAATGCAGAGGATTTGCATGGCGGTGGTCCTTATGCAGCGAAAATAAACTATAGAACAGACAGCACTCTAAAGCAGAGCCACACCACTGACATACTGTAAGCTGAATCAGCTTATATTGAAAAAAAAGGAAATAGATGGCGGCACAGGCGTTGCTAAATTAGCATATCGACCCATTACTATTGAATTATATTAAATGTTGACGAAAATTAAATTATAATAAAAAATTAAAATAATTAAGCATTCATTAGAGGCAGCAACTTGCAATTCCTCCATATGAAGCCGAAATATACTATCATTGAATTATATTAAATAAAGTTAAATAATAATAAAATAAATAAATAATTAAGCATTCATTAGAGGCAGCGACATGCAATTCCTCCATATGAAGCTGAAATACATCCATTATTTTAAATTAAATAAAACATAAGCCAGTAGTATGGCAAAAACTGTAGAGCGAAAAATTTATGCTAATTTAGCAACGCCTGTGCCGCCATCTATTTCCTTTTTTTTCAATATAAGCTGATTCAGCTTACAGTATGTCAGTGGTGTGGCTCTGCTTTAGAGTGCTGTCTGTTCTATAGTTTATTTTCGCTGCATAAGGACCACCGCCATGCAAATCCTCTGCATTGGTTGATCTATCGGAGAATGGAAGGGTGGTTTGGTTCTTCGATATTTCCGCCTTTGCGATGTTTTGTATGGACGATTGAAATGCAGCGATTCCATGACCATTATTGGCCTCGTGGTCCTCTGTCGATATGGGGCATGATGGTCAGTCTATTTTATTTTAGTTTATTTTGATTTTGTTATTCGTTTGGTAGTTCCTTTAACCCTCTTTGGGTGATATTTCACGTCTTTCGGAACTGGTACCTCTCGGGGGGGTACCGCTAAATTAATAACTAATTGGCATTATCCTAAAAATTGTATAGTTTTTGTTAATTGGATTTAAAGATCGAAATTATATTAGGGTTTCTGGGCTACTGTTTATATCTATTCTTTCTTTTCGTTCGATTGTTTATTTGGGTTATTTTTATGTTAATTTTCGCTCTACAGTTTTTGCCATACTACTGGCTTATGTTTTATTTAATTTAAAATAATGGATGTATTTCAGCTTCATATGGAGGAATTGCATGTCGCTGCCTCTAATGAATGCTTAATTATTTATTTATTTTATTATTATTTAACTTTATTTAATATAATTCAATGATAGTATATTTCGGCTTCATATGGAGGAATTGCAAGTTGCTGCCTCTAATGAATGCTTAATTATTTTAATTTTTTATTATAATTTAATTTTCGTCAACATTTAATATAATTCAATAGTAATGGGTCGATATGCTAATTTAGCAACGCCTGTGCCGCCATCTATTTCCTTTTTTTTCAATATAAGCTGATTCAGCTTACAGTATGTCAGTGGTGTGGCTCTGCTTTAGAGTGCTGTCTGTTCTATAGTTTATTTTCGCTGCATAAGGACCACCGCCATGCAAATCCTCTGCATTGGTTGATCTATCGGAGAATGGAAGGGTGGTTTGGTTCTTCGATATTTCCGCCTTTGCGATGTTTTGTATGGACGATTGAAATGCAGCGATTCCATGACCATTATTGGCCTCGTGGTCCTCTGTCGATATGGGGCATGATGGTCAGTCTATTTTATTTTAGTTTATTTTGATTTTGTTATTCGTTTGGTAGTTCCTTTAACCCTCTTTGGGTGATATTTCACGTCTTTCGGAACTGGTACCTCTCGGGGGGGTACCGCTAAATTAATAACTAATTGGCATTATCCTAAAAATTGTATAGTTTTTGTTAATTGGATTTAAAGATCGAAATTATATTAGGGTTTCTGGGCTACTGTTTATATCTATTCTTTCTTTTCGTTCGATTGTTTATTTGGGTTATTTTTATGTTAATTTTCGCTCTACAGTTTTTGCCATACTACTGGCTTATGTTTTATTTAATTTAAAATAATGGATGTATTTCAGCTTCATATGGAGGAATTGCATGTCGCTGCCTCTAATGAATGCTTAATTATTTATTTATTTTATTATTATTTAACTTTATTTAATATAATTCAATGATAGTATATTTCGGCTTCATATGGAGGAATTGCAAGTTGCTGCCTCTAATGAATGCTTAATTATTTTAATTTTTTATTATAATTTAATTTTCGTCAACATTTAATATAATTCAATAGTAATGGGTCGATATGCTAATTTAGCAACGCCTGTGCCGCCATCTATTTCCTTTTTTTTCAATATAAGCTGATTCAGCTTACAGTATGTCAGTGGTGTGGCTCTGCTTTAGAGTGCTGTCTGTTCTATAGTTTATTTTCGCTGCATAAGGACCACCGCCATGCAAATCCTCTGCATTGGTTGATCTATCGGAGAATGGAAGGGTGGTTTGGTTCTTCGATATTTCCGCCTTTGCGATGTTTTGTATGGACGATTGAAATGCAGCGATTCCATGACCATTATTGGCCTCGTGGTCCTCTGTCGATACGGGGCATGATGGTCAGTCTATTTTATTTTAGTTTATTTTGATTTTGTTATTCGTTTGGTAGTTCCTTTAACCCTCTTTGGGTGATATTTCACGTCTTTCGGAACTGGTACCTCTCGGGGGGGTACCGCTAAATTAATAACTAATTGGCATTATCCTAAAAATTGTATAGTTTTTGTTAATTGGATTTAAAGATCGAAATTATATTAGGGTTTCTGGGCTACTGTTTATATCTATTCTTTCTTTTCGTTCGATTGTTTATTTGGGTTATTTTTATGTTAATTTTCGCTCTACAGTTTTTGCCATACTACTGGCTTATGTTTTATTTAATTTAAAATAATGGATGTATTTCAGCTTCATATGGAGGAATTGCATGTCGCTGCCTCTAATGAATGCTTAATTATTTATTTATTTTATTATTATTTAACTTTATTTAATATAATTCAATGATAGTATATATATATATATATATATATTTTTTTTTTTTTTAATGCAAAATAGGAAGGCGTCACTGAGTTGTCGACCATTTAGCCCAGTAGTTAAGCCAGTCCTGCTTAGATTATGGAGCTCCAGTTTATGACTCTGCCAGGAAAAGTGTCCTCATAGGCCTGAATACTATTTAACATACGAGTTGAATATAGAATACTCTTCGACCGCAGTGCTCTCAGGATAGCTTTGAAATCTCTCAGAGCATCAGTCTGTGGTATCTGGAAACCAATGAATTTCCACTTCATCTTAGATGAAAAATGAAGTCAACTATGCGGCTAAAATTCACATGCTTTGTTCCTATTCAAATCAGGAATATCTTCCTTGGTTTTTTAGTTAATCCAAAATTACATAAGTAAACCTAATGAAAATAAGCCAATTGTAGTAAATCTGCAAGAGTTGATATATAGCTGGAATGCTTATCGCAATAACATATTTCAGGAAATAGCTCCATCTGACCTCCCATTCTTCTTATCCCCTTATAACTCAAAAGAATTCCCTCAGCTGTCAAATATACATTGATGGATCGAAAACAAGCAGTATAGTGGGTGCAGAAACAGCAGTGTGCGTGTATGTCTGTGTGTGTACATATACGCTAATTTTTCTAAACTAATCACCAACCAACCAAATGGGCCTCCATCCTCTCAATGCTGATTCGAAACTCCTTACGACACAAGCAGGACGCTTATAAGAAATAACTAGCTTCACTTCAAACATATAAATAAATATAACGCCAACAAAAAACACAGTAGCGATCGTCAACAGGCTTTCCGTAAATCAGCAACCCTCCACTGACAAGTTCTGTTTTAGACCGGGGTTCGAGCCCGTCACCACCAAATACGGAGGATGCGGAAAAGTCAGGGAATGACCACCGCATTTCCCGGAGCAATATGGCCTTAGTTGCTAATGCTCCCAAAAACCAAATCACACACACACACACACACACACACCATTAACTCTGATTGCAATATGTTGGAAAGGGCAGTTCGACTTTGCAGGTCTCTAACCACAGTAGAGCAGATTTGACCATTCATCCTGATGGAAGAATGGTCAAATCTGGAGCTAGACTCCAATAGACACTTAATGGAATCCATGCCACGAAGTATGCGGGCTGCAATTCGGGCAAAAGGTTGATATTGATACCCTACTAGATATTGAATAGCCGACCGGGCTAGCCGGATGGGTAAAGTGCCTGCCTGGTAACCCAAAGATCGCGGGTTGTACATATGTGTGTGTACATATACGCTAATTTTTCTAAACTAATCACCAACCAACCAAATGGGCCTCCATCCTCTCAATGCTGATTCGAAACTCCTTACGACACAAGCAGGACGCTTGTGTCGTAAGGAGTTTCCATGCCACGAAGTATGGAAACTCCTTACCTTCCTTGGTTTTTTCTAATGCTCCAAAAACCTTTGGAGAGTACTCCAAAGGTTTTTGCAGTACTCTAATCCAAGCCCTAGGCCAAGCCGCCTAGGGCTTGGATTAGAGTACTGCAAAAACCTTTGGAGGTGCATTATGGCCACAGAAGCCGATGATATTGAATAAAGGTTTCTAATTTTTTGGCCAGTGAGTGTATAAACTGTACTATGCTTTAATTTTTTTTCTTTCTCTGACACTCTTCCAGTTATTTCTTTTTAATTTCTATGGTTCCTTTCAAGTAATGGAGGGTATAGGAAATGTTTTATTTTTTAAATTATCATTACTTATAATTAAAAGTAAAATTTAATTATCCTTACCAGAGGTTATTGCTGGGTGGGCGGATTTAAATGCCAGGACCGATTTTTAGTCCTAGTCCGTTTCTGATTGTCCCCTAAATGAGAATCGGCAAAAAAAAAGTCGGGTGCCATGCATTTTCTTTACATTAAAGTCCTTCGTTGTCTTACCATCCAATTGTAGTATCCTCTGTATTATACATTTGTTTGTACAAAGGTATTTCCAGTTCACTTCAAACGGTAGGAGATTTCTTTTTACTGATGTTTATATTTTCATATAATTTTTCATACACTAAGTAAAAATAAATGCGCATTAGATAAAAACTCATAACTTCAAAATATACACAGGATATGAAAGTCTTCAGAAATTTGTTAAGAATATATTGAACAATAAAAGATCGCCTATCACTGTTGTGAGTGGATTTGCTTTTTACCTTTTGCCTTCCATCTTTACATAGTGCAGCTTTATTCAATACATTTTTACATTTAGTACAGGTAATCTCCTATTTTCTGTTTACAGAAGTATAGTAAATAGAGCACTTGTAATTTTGCAACGGCGACATCAATATTTTATAACAGCTTTCTTTATGGGTCACAAATTTCGGATATAAGAACATTATGAAAATTGAAGGATGCGCTAGAACTGTTTTTATCTGCGCAACGAGACGCAGACGTCGGTTTATTGTGCCGCTTTATAAAGCTCCTTATGGGGTCATCAAGCGTAATTCTGTCAGTTTGTTAAATATTGTGATAGTAAACAGTATATAAATCGTAACCAAATTACTCCAAACCCTACAAGTTCCGGCAGGTACTTGTGGAATTTTTCTCTAGCACAACACATATGTGCTAGTGAAAAATTCACAGAAAGCTAATTTCATAACTCTCTTTTTAGCTGTGAAATTGTAATCACCATCAAATACTGGCAGGGGTGGAACAGTCCGTGGAAAAATCATACTAACGGATCACATCCAGATGAATATAAAGTTAAAAATTGGGGCCCTCAGGATCCTTTGGGCTTGTGGCATTTTGCCATCATTGGATGCAGACAGTGGAAAGATAATAGTCAAATTATGGACGAATAGCATCTAATTAGGTACAACTACGTATAAGTCACCCCCCCTCAGCCCTTAGAACAGTACCTGAAAACCTCAGCAGGGTTGCAGTTTCAGAGATACTCTTACCTGAGCGTCCAACGCCGACTACCATGCTACGTTCATAATCGTTTAAATCTTCCATCGTACCAATTTTCGCATTGAATTGCACACATACAGCATACCTCTATCAGCCCACCAGCTTTATAACGCATGATATACATATTGCTGTTACTAAGGGGAACTAAAACTCATGGAGTGTAGGTGCCATGCCTAATAAAGTGGCCCTTCAGTGTTTGATTGAACATTTTATTGTTTTCATTCCACTATTATTGTTTTAATAAAGTTAACGGGAAATGAACTCATTGAAGTGTTCCCTTGAACTTCAATCTTCAGAGCCACTCCATATAATGTCCCCTTCAATTTGTATATGGACCAATCACATTTTGCTGTTTCTTTCAGTTTTTACAGTTATAGTAGGATATCAGTTATCTGAATAGCTCGGAATCGTTTGTATATAAATGAGGAAATTTAAATAATAATAATAATACACAGAAATAATTCACAGAAACAGATGAAACTTCATTTCAAATATACACATACTATATTGCCAAAAGTATTTGGAGATCCCCTTGAGTTTTCAAAAAATGAACCATATCCGTCACCCACGAGACACGTATAAAATCAATTGCGTTCAAGCTAGAAGTAAGCAGATCAATGAAATACAGTAGTGGATCGAGGCGTTGAGCGACTTTCAACGGGGAGTCATCATAGAATGTTCCATTAGTCTGTTCATGCCATTTGAGCAAAACTGTAACACCCAAGATCAACAGTGGCTGACGTGATCAGTAAATGAAAACATAATGGTACTAATGCAACCGGGAAAAGTATGGGTAGTCCGCAGAAATTTATTGTAAGAGATCTGAGGGCGGTTAGAAGTGTTATAAGTAGCTTCCCTCTATTCCCGACGAGTACTGTGAACCAAGAGTTTATGAAGGCCACAGGAACTGATATTAGTACAAGAATGATATATAGAGAGTTGCAAGGAATTAAATTTTATATATGTTGCAGCAACAAAGCAAACATCACAGCACGCAGTGCACACCATTGATTTTCCTGCTAAAACACCCATTATAATTGGTCCCTGGAAGTTTGAAAGCTGTATGTTGTTGTTGGATTTTAAGAGCATTAGCAACTAAGGCCATATTGTTCCATATTGTTTGTAAATTGCGTGTGTTCTGTGGTCAATTTTCTGTTTGCTGGACGAAAAACCATGCTACCCTCGCCTGAGACCAACTAACTCAGCCACGTTATGAAAAAGGCCCATAAAAATTCTTCTCGTCATCGAAAGACTCGAGCCTAGGTCTTTTCCCTCCGGTGTAGGGAGGACGGAGATTCTACCACCTGCTATCCACGAGGGCAAAATCACAGTATACGTTTTTCCAAACTGACGGCTGTGTCTGATGGATGCCCGGAGAATGTTATTTACCAGATTGCCTCTTTCCAACTGTGAACTTTGGCGAAGGTTTCACCATCTGAGATTGTTTGGGCCATTGGTTGTCGTTCCTGGAACAATGAATGACGTTCTGGACAATCTCTTCCTTCATTGTCACTATAACATGTGGAGGATCCTTTCTTGTTTAAGTATAACATTGCGCCATGTCATGTTGCAGAGCCTGTGGTGACTTGGTTTGAAGCTATGGGCTTGTAAGAGGTTCATTGGCCTGCCCAGAGCAGCAACCGTAACCCCGCTTTGGGAACACCTTTGGTAGACATTGTAACGACCGCTTTAGCTCATGAACAAGCCGGCAATTAGTAGCTGAATTGATTACTGTTTTGAAGCTGGAATGGACCAAAATACAGTACCGTCTTCTTATTTTAAAAAATTAGTTATAAGTCTACTGACAATGAGAGTGCGTAATCAAGCCAAAGTTGGGTCAATAACCAACTTTGTGTGTGTCCGTTTTTTTTTTTTTTTTTTTTGGCCTATACCACGAAATATATAGAAACATGACAGCGCAGAAACTTGCCCACATCACAATATACCTTTATTGTTCCCTTTATTATGTGGGCTTCTTTAAGTTCCTGCTCTTTGTTCGTTGTTTGCAGATTTTTGTAACTGCATGTATTAGCTAATGAGAGGAATGAACTGAATATAGGCCGGGTCATAGAGACAGGATAGATGAGATTGGTGGTGGTTGTTTTGATTTTTAATGGCGCATCAGCTGCTGTGACTATATTCATAGGTAAGATAAAACTTTACTGCTGGAGACACGAAGCAATTACGTACATAGTTGCCCAAGTGTCAGGCACATTAGTCCTTATTGTGGCATTCTCTGGAGGGTGCGTAAAGGAGCATTCATAACATTAATGAGATATTTACGTCACTTAAAGAAAGTTTTAACAGTTTCCTGGGGAAAACAATGCTCTACAGACTTGGGTTCATTTTTTTGCTCTGCCTGTCTGTAATCGTCATCACATAAACAGGACAGATTTTATTGCGTTAAACTTTAGAATGACTTCTTCGAACGTTGTTTCAAAGCTAGGTTGTTTACGAACTGCATCTAGAAGTCTTATGTTGCTGCTGTTCGAAGTTACATTGGTTCTGTCAATAACTTAAACAATTGCTGATTCCATTTATGTCGCTAGTCTTAAATATATCTTTTTTCATGGGATCATTTTATGTTCAAACTATCTATAGGAAGGATAAACTTGAAAATATATATCAAATTATGGAGATTTATTCAACTAACCCAATTTTACCTTTTCCAGTCCTTTCCTAGCAACATAATCGGAAAAGTAGAAATATATTTCTTGCACGTTCCTTTGTTTCCTTGCTGCTACTGTTGTTGTAGTACGGTTTAGGAGCATCAGCGACTAAGGCAATATTGCTCCGTGTATATTGGCTGTAAAATGCATGTGTTCTGAGGTCGAGTTTCCGAGAAAAAAAGCCACGCAACTCTTGCCTGAGACCGCCTAACTCAGCTACGTTGTGAAAAGGTCCATAAAAATTTCATTAAGACTCCATAAAAATGAAAGGGATGGAACTCAGGTCTTTTCCACTCGGTGTGGGAAGGACGGCGATCTTACCAACTGCGCTATCCGCTAGAGCTTGCTTCCTTGCACTATATGGCTATTACTATTAGTGTTTTACTCCTTGTCATGCATAAAAGTGTGACATAATGCGGAATTTCTTTCGCAAAAACATCCCAAGCAGTATCTATTGTATCTTTGGATTCCACTCAAAACCTTCCTTTGAATGGATTGCACAGCAAGGACAGTTTGTGCAAGATTCCGGTACTGTGTACAATTTTTGTAACATTAAGAACATTATTAAAATTAAAGTATTTTTGTGTGTTATGATTTAAATCCTTAGAGCCTATCCTGCAACTTGAAAAGTATAATAAAGTACCCATGTTACTAATTAGTAACTGAATGAGAACTGTTTATTTAAACCCTTATCTAGAGTAGACCCTGCACATATATTTCCTTGTTCCCTCTTTCTTAAAAGAGAAATCAAAATACCGAGAAATCAAAATACCGGATTTTATTTTTGACAACTGATACTACTAAAAGAAAACAAGTCTGATCTTTTCTTAATTTAAAATTTGTTTTATTGTTAAAATATTTAGCTGATATAAAATAAACTCAGATGCAAATAGCACTGAATATTCTTAAAATCACGAAATTAAATAAATTATTAACTCGTAGAACTTGATATGGCTTGTAACATTCAGAAGAGCCTTTCGTAATTGTCTTTTTAAGCGTTCCTCATTTGGAAGGGATTTTAGACATTATTGTCCAAAAAATATGTGCTCTCAATCAGTTGTCCGAGAATTCAACTCCAATACATAATAATGCGTCTATGGGAAACCCCGTTTCGCTTAACGTCGCTACTTTTTGCTTTCGAGAAACGCATCTAGGGTCTTAAGCAAGACTACCCTATATGACATCTTTTGTAACTACAGCCTCAAATCTATCTCAGCTGATTGTTTTTTTTTTGTTTTGTTTTTTTATATTACTTAAAAAATTATAAGAAAAGGAAAACGCATTCTTTTTCGGTTTGTCTTTTCTTTGCCTTTGCCTCGTGATAGCATTATCGAACAGTGACCTATTTCGGTAAACAGCCATTAGTTCTTCAGTACCAGTCGCTCAGCTTAAGTCAGACAGCGTTTGAGCGACTGATTTTCTTCTCTTAAATTTATTTAATAGAAAACTCACCAGTGTTCTGTTTATGTCTTCAGCCTGTGATAAAGATTAATTAGATTTTGTGACTGCATGGCTATTAAATCAGTTTCTCTGAATCTAGCTAATTAGGATTTATATTGAAAGGTCCATATCTGCTGCTGCCCTTAAAATTATTACTCTTCCGCATCTTTTCCGAAAGGGAAGAAGGAACTGATACGGGACAAGGAAAATTCTGAGGGGGTTAACTTAACTTCTGCGCACTGGATTCTCCTTATATATTGTACTCTATTTGTACCTTTTTTTAAATGTATGAATATAAATTGTTTCAATAATGTCACTAACCCACTTCTAAAACTTTCCGGTGAGGGGAAAAAAAAAACCCTATTTACCCCCCAGCTCATACCTCCCAAACAAACATTGGGAGCATTTTCCCTCTGTCCCTTCTATTGTCTTGTAGTTTTTTTTGTTTTTATCCTTAATAGCAGCTATTTGTTATTTTTGATTGCTGATTTGATTGACGTGTCCAAAATATGGAACACTGTAAAGGGGAAAAAAATCTGTGATTGATCCACGTGATCAAGCTGTCGATACTAGGGAAAGAAGTTGAACAGCACAAAGCCATGCTGCAGAAAATTGATATGTAGTTTTAGCAGCCCGATTGGCACATTTTGGTTGACGCCAGATACATTAGTAGTATATATAATGACCAAAAACACGAACTTTGAAAAAAAAAAAAAAAAAAAAAAAACGGCCCTCTCCGATAAAACATCTGTATTTCCATAAAAACATCCAATTTCATAAAATCAGTAAAACACAAACTAGGTTTATAACTCAAAAGACAATAGGCGCATTTTTAGCATAATGCGCCTATTGTTGTTGTTGTTGTTTTGGGTTTTTTTGACACAAGGGCCTTCTGGGCCATATTGTGCCTTTTCATTATTAACTTATGACTGAGTTATTAATATAATTGTTGTTAGAGGCCATTATATACATTTATGCTCTTCAAGTATCTAAACAGTGCTTCAAAATTAGCATTATTTCCAAGTATGTGTAGTAAATTTAAAGGTTCCAGCAGATTGGATGCAGAATAAAACTGGATTTCCGGTTACTTGAATATTTAGTGCATTCTATTAGAATATGTTTGATTGTTAGCTGAGTCTGACAGAATGGACATTGAGTAATGCGCCTATTGTCTTCATCATGGCAGTACGTACGAAAACAATCGGTTCCGACTGATGGATTTTTCTGACATTTCATAATTAGGTCTTTTAAAAAGATTTGTCGAGCCAATCCAAATTTCATTAAAATTGCAGCAATAAAAATCCAGCATTTATTATTTTTCTGTCCGTTCGCATGTAAATATAACTCGACACCCAGTGGGTGAATTTCATAATTTTTTTTTCCGCTATTTTACAAAGATTATTGATATTTGAGCCTTCGCAAATTTCAGTAATATCGGACCAGTAGAAATCCGGCAATTATTATTTATTTATTTTTAGGCTCATTAAGATATATGTATAATGCGCCTATTGTTTTCACAATGTCCGCTCGCAATCATGCAATAACTGGCTCATGGGGGATTATTATTATTCATGAAGGCTGAAATGTGACGAAATGAAATGATACATTAACTAACTTCTTACACGCTAAAACAGGTGCTATTTTTAAAAAGTAAAGAAAAAAAATATATATATACATCGAATTTTTAAAAATAGAGTCTGTTCTTTTCTTTTTGGTCTGGATGAAATGCTTCTGAAGTGTAAGGTTTTGATTCCGAAATGTAAAGTTTTCATCCCATATAAGACCAAGGTCCGTATGGGATGAAACCTACTGGATTGGTTAATATTATTAAAAATAACAGAAAATATTGCATTTAACAAGCAACTCTCTTACACTTTTTTTTCCCTTTTTTTGTAACCTAATTTGGGTTTGCTTGTGTATTTTTCAAATTCGCTTTCAGTGCACACGGAAAGGTGAAATCCTGAATGATACTCCTTGAGCTTTACGGTAAGACGCGATAGATGATTCACGTACAAAGCATATATGTTCGTTTAAATCTGCCTCTAGTGCAGGCTTAAGAAAATCTTTTTTAGTGCTCAGTATCTCGAGCTTTTACTCTGGTGGTTGACTCTTTTACTGCATTACTTTTAGTGTGAAAGCTAAAAGATGAGGGTCATCAATCACTGCGCCCTTTCTCTCTCTTTCTTTTACTGGCAAGGCTTCAGTCTAAAGAAGTTACACCAGCGTGTAGTCGTCCTCCGAACAGTTACCGTGCAGGTCCTTCGATGAGGATGTAAAATAGATAAAGAAAATAACAACCTTACAAAGAGATCGCCTTCCATGAGATAAATGCGTCAACTCCTGAAAGCTGTTCACAGTATAAATTGACTGAAAAGTAGGTCTTCTTAATTTAATACGTGTGGTCGTGCTTTGATATTGAAATATCACTTCCGGAAATCGTGTAAGAAAATCAGTGTTGTTTTTCAAGTTATTCTTTGTTCTCATTTGCCACTTTAAAATATGAACTCCTGTTAGTTCGTTGGTGTTAACTGAACTCTTTAATTTTACTACAGATGTCAAGGAAGAAAATAAAAGCAATAAACACATGCCTGCTTCTTTCGAATCAAATGTATTTAAACCTTAATCATCATTTTAAATCTAAATGTTCTAGTTCTGTTTCTAAAACTATCTGAAGATCACTTGTTTCTTTGAATATTGTTTACTTCGGTTGTTAATGGATTAACGGATGATCATATATCAAAGGGGGGTGGCGCCGAAAAAACAACTCTCATTCGACTGTCGATATGTTATTTGTTGCCTTACATTGACAAATTAAAACTTGTTTCAATAAAAAAATTCTTTTACTAAATTCTTAATATATATTGGATATAAGATAAAGGCACGGGTTCTCGAAAGATAAGGAACCAAGACAAAAAGATAAATAAAAAATCATTTACTGTATTATGAAAAAAAGTTCATTAAATATTCGCTCTCGTAGGCAGCACAGTTGGTATAATCACCCTCTTCCCCACACCTGAGTACGAATCCCGTCAATGAAGAAACGAATTTTTATGGGTCTTTTTCACCAAGTGACTGAGTTAATCGATTTCAGGCGAGGGCAGCATGGTTTTTTCTTCGGAGAAACTCGAGTTTTTCGTCCAGCAAACAGAAAATCGACCACAACACGCGCAGCTTACAGATATATTATATACGACTCAATATGGCCTAAGTTGCTAGATATGAGAGAGAGAGAGAGAGAGAGAGAGAGACTTTTATCGCACCACCTTCAATTGTGACAGTTACGTGATTGGATCGTGTTGCAATGTCCTTCACGGCCAAAAAGGCCAAGAGTTAACACTTATAGAGATGATAACAAGCAGATATATTATAGAAATAAATAAATTGCCATTAAGTGATGATATAGGACATAGAACAAATTAAATGAAGTAACATCAAGTGACATTAATAAGACGATACAATGACTTCCATAATAGCATTAGGTTACACAAAAATATTAAGATGACATAAAAATCACATTAAATAAATATTGGTGTAACATAACATTTAGATTAAATTAACAAAATGACACTTGAAAGTCCCGATTTTCGTCTTCGCAGCTCGTGGAAGAGAACAGCATGAATAGAGGCAGTTGATGCACACACCGCTGGCTCCTTTCCCGGTATGTTCAGTAATTAATCGGAGCATTAAAGTGACGAGTTCAGGGCATGTTGGCTTGGATGCGATGAAGAGAAGGCTTTTCATTTTGTAGACTGTCCAAACAGTCGTTGACTATTCCTTACTGGAGGGAAGCTGGGGCGAATTTGCATGTCACTAGATTGCTTCGAGGACGCCCTCTGTCTATGCTGAATGATTGGAGGGCATGGGATGTGTGGGATCCAGAATCCTTTTCCTGTTGTGTCGGTTAACAGCAAATTTCTCTAAGTCGGCATCGATGCCCTTCCGAGCATCTGGTAGGGTAGGAAGCGATCTGCTGAGTGGAGGCGTGAGTGAAGAGGGCAAATTGTTGTGGTGGCTAGGAGCTGGGCAGGTGGAATCCTCCAGCCACAGAGATCCCAGAATGAAGGAGATGTGATAAGACCGGTCAGCACCTTTATCGTGATTACCAGTCTCCTTTGTTCAATAAGAGAGGGCAGCCTTGGAATTCCCAGGGCCAGGGCCATTTCAGTCGTATGGGCTTGGGGTGGTATCCTGTGTTTGTAGATTACCCACTTGAGGAGCCAGTACTCTGTTGCCCAGATGGGTTTTGTGTTTGTGGGTGCTGCCGAAGCCCAGATTTCTGCTGCATAAAGTAGTAGTTGTTGTTGTTATTTCGAGCATTAGCAACTAAGGCCATATTGCTCCGGGGATATGTGGAGGTCATTCCCTGACCTTTCCGCATCCTCCGTATTTGGTGGTTACGGGCTCGAAACCCGGTCTAATCAAGAAGCGTGTGCTACGCACCGCTGCTCCTGCCCACCTGGCTACGGAGGCGCCATGAACATAAAGTAGTGGGGGGGGGGGGTATATGATGGTCCTGGCATATTTTGTTGCAGTAACCTTGTCTGAGGCGTAATAAAAGTGCTGCTTCGCTCTCCATTTCAGCTGCACCGCTCGCCTGATGAGTTTTTCGATGTGATGGTTAAATGTCAGCGTTGTGTCAAAAACCACCCCCAAATTTAAATGATATGAAACAGGAAGTGTGGATACTGCATTAATCTTTGGCGAGATGGTCGTGGGCTCTTTCTTCAAGGTCAGGACCTGAAAGGTCAGGTCAGGAAAGCATGCACTCAGACTTTGCTGGGTTGATATTAAGGCCAAATTGTTTGAGGTAGCCTACTATTGCGAGGAGCACACTGTTAATTTCCTCTGTGATCATATTATTGGGGTCTGCATTTGTTTAGATGGTGGTCAGTATTTTTAAATTATCAGCATAAGAAAATATATCTGGTCTCTGGATTATAAAAGGGGAGATAATGCCAGTAAAGAGGAGGCTGGAGAGGACTCCCACTTGTGGTACTCCTGTAGATATTTGCTTAGTATAGCTTTTGTCAAAATTAGGGAGTATGATGTGCGGTTCTGAAGGAGTGATGAGAGGAAATGCAATGCATCCCCACCTATGGAGTAGAGTAGTGGTCTTCAAGAAGTCGTAGGAGGGCAGATACTTGAACGGCATCAAATGCTGCTTCGATATCGAGGTAGGTTATGAGGAGTTCTTCTTTCCTCTCAAAAGCTGTAAGGATGCTGTGGGTGGTGGCAAGAGATTGGTAATGGTGGACCTGTTTGGTAGTGATGAATGAAATTAGTTGCCAGGCATTAGTATTAGTATTAGTAATGGCCACATGGTGCAAGGAAGCCTATGCCTTATGCTGCACCAGCCAAAAAAAAAAAAAAAAAAATAATAATAAAATAACAAAAAATACATAAAATAATAATAATAATAATAAGGTAACAAAAAATACATAAAATAATAATAAGAAGAATAAAAACAAATGAATAATAATAATAAGAAAATTAAAAAATATATAATAATAATAAAAATTAATAAGAGAAAAGGAAATGGACAGCCTATGCATTTCGCTCCTCCCTTAGGTAATTATCCAGCTGACCTTTGAATTTCTCCAGACTGTCAGCCTCTACCACCCATGTAGGTAACTTATTCCAGTAATTTATAACTCGCTGGCTAAAATAAAACTTCCTGCAATCCAGTCTAAATATCTCTCCCCGTAACGTGAACTTGAATTTATGGCGTCTAGTTCTAGAATCATTTATAATCGTGAAAATGGCGTCATTATTCATTTGGCTTATGCCACTCAGAGTCTTAAACACCTCAATCAAGTCCCCTCTAAGGTGCCTAGTTTCCAAGCTCTGCAACCCACATATTCGAAGTCTTTCCTCATATGGACGCCCTTTTGCCGATCTCACCAGGCGAGTTACCCGTCTCTGGACCCTTTCAAGAAGCACAATGTCTTTCTTCAGGTGCGGTCTCCATACCTAAATACAGTATTCCAAGTGTGGTCTAACAATAGCCTTATACAATTGGATTATGACGTCCTTATCTCTACTAGCAACAGTTCGATAAATCATCGATAGGACACCATGGGCCTTCCTTGCAACCAGTTTACAATGCTCGGAGAACTTCATATCTGACCGTGTCGTAATACCCAAGTCCCTTTCCTCCAAAATGCACCGACAACAATAACAACATAGTTAAATATTCATTTTATGTTTTGATGAAACAAAAAGACCGAGCATATTTCGATCATAATTATGCAGAATGTAGTAGTAGTAGTGGCATGTGATGCAAGAAAGCAAGTATATGAACTTATGCAGCATCAGCCAAAAAAAAAAAAAAATCACACCATTCCCTCCAAATGCTTGTCCAGTTCCTCCTTAAATTTATTTAACCTATCAACTTCCACAATGACAGATGGAAGTTTGTTCCAGCAATTAACCACCCGCTGGCTAAAGGCAAATTTCCTCACATCTATTCTACATCTGTCTTTTCTTAATTTGAATTTATGCCCCCTTAGGTTCGTAATCTGAACAAGTGGAAGGATCCCATCAGAATTCAGCGTGCTCAACCCATTCAAGGCCTTATACACCTCAATCAGATCACCGCGCAGGTGCCTAGTCTCCAGCCACTGCAATTTGCAGAACTTAAGCCTCTCTTGGTAAGCGGATCCCTTCATCCCCCTCACCAATCTTGTTGCCCATCTCTGTACACGCTCAAGCAAATCTACATCTTTCCTAAAATGAGGCCTCCAGACCTGTACGCAGTACTCAAGGCGCGGCCTGACCATTGCCTTATACAGAGGGACAATCACCTCCTTCTCCCTGCTAGCAAAATTCCTATATATCATTGACAAAACCCCATGACCTGCCCTGGCAGCCTGCCTGAATTGCTCAGAAAATCTTCATATCTGATATGTGTTCATAGAGATCATCGTGTAGAGTGATGTATTACGAAATAATGCCCAGGCATCAAATGGATTCACGTGGGTATGGCGTATTCTACACAGAACGGTTTCTCCCAAAATTTTTACAAAATGCAGTTCGGTGACGAAACCATGAATGCAGTTGTCTGTTGTGACACTCTGAACAATTCGATCTTTACATTGTGGCAATTCATTGGAGAGAAGACAGTATTTGTATGAGCATGACAACGCTCTACGTCACAAAGCACTGTCGGTGGTTTCAGAAAAGAATAATGTGCTGGACCTGCTACAGTATTTCCAGCCCAGCGCGACAGATCTTAATCCAGTTGAACACCTTTGGGATGTTTGTAATAACAATAGAGGGTCAAAACACGACATCTTGGTTTTCAAACAGAAAACTATCCTCCTTACAGGAGGAGTGGGAACAAGCAGTGGCGTAGCTACCATGTAGGCAGGCAAGGCAATTGCCTCCGGGCCCGGCTTCTTTGGCTGTCTCCTGTGTTTGCAATTTTCATTAATTAAGTAGGGGCCCCGAACATGTTCTTTGCCTCCAGGACCGAAAAAGGGTAGCTACGCTACTGAGAACAAGGTTCCATTATCCACACATAGGTGACGATCGTTGTTAATATCGATCATGCTCGAAGTTAAACATTTCTTTTTCTAATATCTTTATTTCATATAACTTCACAATATACAAAGCAGCAAAGGTTATGAGGCTTCAATATATTGTGTTTGTAAATTGTGCGTGTTCTCTGTTCAGTTCACCTCTTTTGCTGGAAAAAAAAAAAAAAAAAAAAAAAACACATGCAACCCTCTTCCGAGATTGACTAAATCAGCTACGGTATGAAAAAGTCCATAAAAATTCCTCGCATTATTGACAAAATTCTAATCTGGGAATTTTTTACCCAGTGTGGAGAGGACAGTGATTATAACCATTTGTGCTTGCTGCGTGAGCTACGTATATTAGAGGTAATGTGTACGAGCATATGTCTGATGTCCTTGCAGTTAACACAATGCATATAAACACCGATTCCTCACACCGGTTGAAAAGGCCCTGGTGCGAATCCCGTCAATGTCATGAGGAATTTTTATAGGCTCTTTTCACAACGGGGCTGAGTTAGTCGGTCTAGCAAACAGGCAGATGTATCACAAAACACGCAATTTTCAATTTAGGCGATACGCCTAAATTGAAAATGGCGGTCTCCACAAATGACCCGGTAGAGTGCGCTTTTCGTATCTTCTTTGTTTTTGTTTAGCATTCAACCTTTCCTCAA
Source organism: Mastigoproctus giganteus (assembly GCF_048544385.1). Classification (NCBI taxonomy): domain Eukaryota; kingdom Metazoa; phylum Arthropoda; class Arachnida; order Uropygi; family Thelyphonidae; genus Mastigoproctus; species Mastigoproctus giganteus. The sequence continues at coordinate 226,139,506 of NC_143581.1, read as the reverse complement.
CATTTTTTACGAAAGAATATTGATAATAAATTATTGTATGTTGTTATGTTTAAAATGTTACCTATAATATTTCATTGCAACCTCGAAGTTAAAATTAAAATGCGTTAGAAATAAATTTCGAACACCGAGTTGCAATTGACTGCATTAATTTTAATAAATAAATTAATTAATTTTATTTATTAATTAATTTTAATAAATTTCGAACATCGAGGTGCAATTGACAATGCATTATTTGAAGTCAGTTAACCCAAAACTGAAGATCACTTTCTTTTCCCAGATGGATGATTTTTCAGAATTTATCTTAACATTTTAATTATGTCTTAAGATTTGAAGACATCAAGAAATACTAACATTCTAATTTATAACATTGTCTTGTTCCTGCTTTTAGTCACTTCATTTTCGAAGATTCATTCTTTTATATAAAAGTCAGATATAATTAGGCAGATGCGTAATATTTAAAGAAAAAGAGATAAAGAGGGAGAAATTTTAAACAGTAGCAAGATTTTTCTTTTCTGTTCGTGTCTTGCGACTTTTATGCCAAAAAAAAAAAAAAAAAAAAAAGCAAAGGGCAGTTATGACTTTAAAAGTTTTAAAATTATTTGCTTAAGATTCAAGGCGATTTGGGAAATTATAAGCTCAAATTATACTTTCAAGTCTGGAAATTTCAACTGATAAATGATTCCGATTGGACTAATTTATCTCGGAGAAATGTAAAATCTTATGGCCTCTGCACTGCTTGTTTCCTGCCTTAATTAGATCCTTTTACTGCAAGCCTTCTTGGACACCGTTCATTAGTCGTGGCCCTGCACCAAGATAAAAAACATCCGAGTTACAGTTTTAAATAAGTGATTGTGAATAATTATGGCTCGACCGTTTTTGGGGAACGATAAAGGGTAGCTTATCATAGCCCATTACTCTAGGGGAGTGGATCTTTCGCTACTGACTCTCCCTACAATTACTGTTAGTTTGGTTAATTAACAAGAAATCGCAATGACAGCGAAATGCGGCCTTTTCACATTAAATTTCTGACCGCCTACTTGTATAATTCGAGGCTTTTACAAGTTAATGTGGTCAAGCCTTTCTGTGTAAAAATATCCCCCTATTTGTTTAGGGAATCGTTTAATCATTAAAATCTTAATATACGATATTTATTGCTGAACTAAAATTGTAATATATAACAACAGACGTGCTTGCCGAAGAGACTTAATGAAGTAATTCATGAATTTTGCTATCAGCGAATGCGTGCTGGAGGCTATTTAAAAAAGGAGGCGTAGGCTTTAAATCATCGCTAGAAAGTGAAACAATGCTCTCTTGCGAAATTTTTAACGTCTCCCTAACTGTAATGGCTAGAACTGTCTGTGTTGCAAAACGTAACTTCCAAAATGTGATTGAGGTGTAGAAAATGATTCCAATGCAAATGGACAGGCGAAACTGGTCACATTTGGACGTGCCTTTCTCAATTTTCCTTTTAAAGAATTTTTACTGCTGTTACGTTAGTAAAGCCAATAAAAGTGAAGGATTACCGCCATTATCGTGAAAGAGAGCTGCCATCTAACCCGATGGTGTACATATGTTGATAGATCCACATCGTTTGAGAACGGAGATTTATATTTATATATACACGCATAAACTTATTTGATTTATTTATTTATAAAAAGCAGGCACAGATTTATGGAAGTCAGTGCACCTTGTATCATGAGTTGTTTTTGTTTTTTGTTAAATGAAGTAAAAAAAACAACCACATAACCAGCCACTAGACTCCACGTACCCATAATGATACGAGGGTCATTATTCTAAACCGATATCGAGTTGTTACAAACATATCCTTACTTGAATTGAGTGGGAAAAACTGTCGGGTAACTACCCGATTACGTTAGGAATATAGACCTACTAATTAAGCAGATTATGCACCATGACCTTACAGTAAAAATGTCGCGTTCACACCAGAATATTAAAGATATTCAGTAATCCATGCTGAGTACCAAGTATTTCCAACATGTTTTTGGAATACTTTTATATATATATATAACTGATGTTACAATTGAATCTAAAAGATGTTTTGAGTTTTGTAATGCAAAGATGCAGGACAGGGAATGATTCTCTGCAATAGCCCTCATAGTCTTATTTGATTTGATAAAAAGTTACATGGAAATACTGCTAAGTTCGTTTTAAAGAAAATATGCTTCTTTCCCATGATAATTAGATCTATTAGATTTTTTTAATTACATTTATTAGTGAGTCACGATAAAAAAAAAAAAATGTGAACTAGAAGGTTCCAATACTTAAATTAAAATGGCGCCATTTCTTCATCCCTTTTGAATTCTATCAGACAAAGTTTCGATTCTGAGTATCTTTACCTAAAATAACAGTCATATTGGAAACTAAATAGAATCTAACCAATGTGACTTTTATTCCAAGCAAAAGTTCTCAGAACCCAAGCCCTGGTCCGAATACAGAAATCAGTAAGCAATTTAAAAACTTCGCCATTTTAATTTGGATATTGGGACTGATTGGGCTAAATTTGGAAAAATCATTAAATTTAGACCTTCCGGGTAAACCTAATTTATAAACTGTCAGGTGAAAACCACACAAAGTTTCCTTGAAATCCTTGAGGTAATCTTTGAGCATATTTCAAGACTCATGATGGAATTTTGGAGCGATTCTGGCTGGTTACCAAAAAAAAAAAAAAAAAAAAAAACAGCCGGCCTTCATTAATAAATGTAATTTTACAATCGTAATTCTACATGACCATAAAATTAATAAAACTGCAGATATCCAATGAATGAGGAAATACAGTACTTCATAATGCCTAATATCCAAATCCTAATATCCTGTAATGCTCGTCTATTAAAACAGTTTGTTTTTCAGAGGGATGTGTGCATTGTTTCTGACTTTTCCATTAAGTTCTTAGGCACGCTATAGATAATCTAGCTTGTATTCCTATCCCTGAAAAGTTGACTACGTGACTTTTTACCCATCTGGAAGTATACGGAATCGACTCTCATCGATGACGTGAGGAACTTATTAGAACCTTTCAAATTAGAATTAAGAGAATGTGAAGTTGGGGGGGGGGATGTTGCAGCCCCATTTCTGTAATGGTCCAGATAAGTTAACCAGCCTTAAAACACACACTGATGCCCGAATTCTTTTGATACTTGTTCAATGAACGAACCCAGTCAAGGTGGAAGAAAATTTTATGGACATTTTTCACAATGCGTTCGAGTTAATTAGCCTCTGGAATATATACCAAATGGTTACAAAATAAGTTTCCCTATTCAGGAGGCCATAGTGTCAAAACGGTTATTCAAATTCGAATTATTATATTAGGGCCACCCATAATCTCTTACATATACCCATATATGTACTATGACTAAATTGCGTGTGTTCTCTGGTAGATTTTCCTGTTTGGCTGGACGAAAAAAAACCCAGTTTCTGGGTAAAATAACCTTGTTATCTACGCCTGAGACCGACTAACTCAGCCACAGAGTGAAAAAAGCCCACTAAAGTTCCTCTCGTCATCAACGGGATTCGAACCCGTGCCTTTTCCACCCGGTGTGGGGAGGACGGTGACGATACCAGACTATCAAAACGGTTAAAGTTAGCACTGTGATAATCGGTGAGTACTGTATATCATTTAGGGTATGGGGAAGCGATTTGTAGAAGAAAAAATATTATTCAAATTTCCGCCACCAGGCGGAAAACGACGCTGCACATATATAAAAGTTGTCATTTACTTCAAGACACGCTGCTTACGCAAATGACATCCTGTTAGATAAAAGCAGAAAGGCCACCGTCAATAACCATTATGTCTCTTACAAAAAAGGAACGTGCTCTTTTAGTACAACTGTTCTACCAGAATAATAGTAACGCTAATGCAGCACTACGTGAATATCGGAAACTTAAAGGTTTGCGTAAAGGACTTTTGACGTCAGTGGGGCTTCGAAAACTAATAAAGAAATTTGAACCGAGCGGGGAGTTCGGCGAAATTCCAGGCAGAGGACGACCACATATCGAAACGGAGGTAATGGATGAAGTGGCGGTTGCAATGGACACAATGCGAAACACTACCAGTCAGTAGTGCCAGAGGTGTGTCAAGAGATTTGAACCTTTCTTGGTCTACTGTACGTAAAGAGCTTCGAATAATTTTACGCTGGTTCCCGTACAAGATTCACGTAGTGCAAGAACTAAAGTGTTGCGATCAGCAACAACGAATAGACTTTGCTCTACGATTTCTGGCTCATATGGAACTTAGCGATACATGGGCTCGAATGATCTTGTGGTTTGATGAGGCACATTTCACGCTTCATGTGGCTGTAAATGCACAAAACTGCCCAATCAGCAGATCTCAATCCCTCTGATTTCTGGTTATGGGGATACCTGAAAGACAGGGTTTACTGTGGCGGCATACAGACGCTTGTCGATTTGAAAGCAAGCATTAAACAGCATGTAGCCAACATCCCCAATGAGATGCTACGCGAAACTGTGTCGCACGCAGTCCTCCATTTTCAGAATGTCATCTCAAGTGAAGGAAAGCACATAGAACAATATCTGTAGATTTCTAAGTTCTGATATTAAAATCCAATCCTAAGTTAAGTATTCCATCTCATGTTTACAGTGCCGATTTCTCCCGTGGTGGCAGAAATTTGAACTAATTTTTCTTCTTCTTCAGCTTGCTTCCCCATACCCTAAATTACATATTCACCGATTTTCACAGCGCTATCTCTAACCGTTTAGACATTAGGGTCTCCTGAATAGGGAAACTTATTTTATAACGACCCAGTATATCATCATTGTTTTACTCCCAGAAACACGATTGGAATCTGCCCCTCATGAAGACTGCATGGCATCTTCTCTAGGAGAGAGAAAAAAAAATGCTGTCCTTTCTTGAGACCGACTAACTCAGCAACTGTAGAAAAAGGTTCATAAAAGTTCCTGGAGTCGTTGATTACTATGGATAAAGAAACGCTACCATATTACACATTATAGAGGTTTATGTTTATATGTTTGTTATAAGGATTTTATCAGAATTATTTCTGTAAACTAAATGAGTTCTGTGGCCGATTTGCCTGTTTGCTGGACGAAAAACCCGAGTTTCCAGGAGATAAAACCATGCTACCCCCGCCTGAGGCGAACTAACTCAGCCTCGTTGTGAAAAAGGCCATAAAAATCCTCGCCTCATCGGCGGGATTCGAATTCTGATCTCTTCCACCATGTTAAGGAGGATGGCAATTCTACTAAGGCTTAGAGGTATTTTCCGGATTCAAAAATTTATGCACATCTTATACTCTATAATCCTCTTTTTTTATTATTATTATTATTAATAATAATGATCTATAAAACTCATTGTAATCTCTTCGTTAATTTCGCAAGTTAAGCTGAATTATAAATCAAGTATATTATGCAGTATTATTACTACTTTCATTGCCAATATAGATTCTATCTTAGTTGTTGTAGTACAGTAGACTTTCGAAATAACGGCACCTTCGGGGATCCAAGGTGCTGTTATTTCGATTTTTCCGTCGTCTAGAAAGTTTTTCTATTTTTAATGTATTTAATGCAGAAATAATGGGGCCAAATAAGAAATAGAGATGAAGAATGCAATTTTATTAACTACACATATATAAAAAAAAAAAAAAAAAAAAACATAAACAGTTGACGATCCAATGTTATATTGTGCCATTAATACATTTCTGCTTACGCCCCGTTCTGTTTCCTTTATTACATCAAGTTTAGTCTGCGCGGTAGCACAGTGGTATCGTCACTGTCCTCCCCACGTCGGGTGAAAAATGCCCCGGTTCGAATCCCGTCGATGACGCGAGGAACTTTTATAGGCTTTTTTTCATAAGTGGCTAAGTTAGTGGGTCTCAGGAGTACATAGCAAGGTCCCCCCCCCCCCCCATAAACTGAGGTTTTTCGTTCAGCAAAACAGGCAAATCGAGCAGAGAACACACGCAATTTACAAACACGATGCACATGGGTATATGAATTACATAACTTTCTGGGTGACTCTGATGTAATAGTTTGGATTATATCAAGTTTGTCGCTAAGCTTTAACGTTTTCTTCTTTTCTTCTCTGTATGAGGTTTATTAACTTTAGGAGCCATAGTGAGGGGTTTTAAATTTAAAATAAATGTAAAACAGCAGTATAATCCGTGAAGATATCAGTACAGAATTCACTTTCAAAATAGCGAACTTAAACAAATACTGTAGTCACGTGACTTACCGTTTTCTTTTTTGCGGAACTGCAAGACATCTGCGCTGTATGTATACATCCGATCTCACTGTGCCGTTATTTCGACAGTCTACTGTAGTTGGGTTTTAGGAGAATCAGCAACTATGGCCATATTGCTCCGTGTATAGTACAGTATATGTTAATTGCGTGTGTTCTGTGGTCGATTTTCTTTTTGCTGGACGAAAAACCCGAGTTTCCGGGAGAAAAAACCATGCTCCTTGAGACCGAATAACTTATCCACGTTGTGGGAAAAAGGCCCGTAAAAATTTCTCACGTCATCGACGGGTTCCGAACTCAGGTCGTTTCCACTCGGTGTGGGGAGAAGGCGATTTTACCAACTGCTACTCACGAGAGCTTCTATCTTAAGACTCTCATTTACAGACAAAATAGATGAGAAAAACTAATGAAATTCCTTCTTGAGGCAGTTGTTTATAATGATATACAGTATTATGTCTCAAATTATTAGGAAATATTTTATTTCTAATAATAATTAATATAATGCAAAGCTGCCGATAGAATATTTTTGCCTTGTTTAAAAAGTTAGAACATGTTTTTCCTAAGTTTTTCATGTCCTAAATCATGGGATACAAAAATAGAATCGTTCGAAACTTTTTAAAGGTATTTCTGTTGTTTTATAATATTCTGCTCTTCCTTTAATGAGTTTATTAAAGGAAGAAGACAGAATTTACGATATTCTGCTCATTAGCTTGAAACAGTTTATCATAAGATTATAGTTAGTAAGCCACTAAGTTGCTCATAAAGTATTGCTGGAGTCTACCTTGATGTCAGAAGTTAATGGCAGTTATATTTTTAGAGCACAGATCCACAATATGTAGCCTCGGGCGCTCGATAATCTTTGTTTTATGTCTGAGTTTTTGTCTTTTTTTTAGTGAAAAGATTTCTAATATTTATAGATTCGCAATTATTTAGTAAAAGTTTCTTGTCGATATTTCAAACAAATGAGCAGCGTTACCTTACATTAAAACCATTCAGGAATAAATGACAGTGTTTATCCCACCTATACCAATCGCAGTGTTAATTGCAAGCAGTTCAAAATGTCATTGGATTATATTTAGGGCCGTTTCTCTTATAAGTAATATTGTATTCTAAAACATGGAGAACATAATAAAGTCCTTTTCATATTCAAGTACTGTTACTTAATTGGATATTGATGACCAAACTGTAGTTGGCTTATCTGGACACAATGAAATCAATGAAATTGCGTTCTGTATCACCCACACCATAAGTTATGGTACTCATTCTCACTGATATTAAAAGATGTACAACTGGTATATTTTTGTTAAAAACAACAGGTGTTTATTGTTTATAAAACTACCAACTTCAATTAGAAAAGTGACTTTTCTGATTCAAAATAGTGAGGTCAAATATCTCTAAGAAAAATATGATTTAAGTTGGATATACAATATTGATACCGACATTGCATTTCTATGATAAGATAACTTGATCTAGCTACTAGTACACGAAGAGTCCTGTGTTTTACTTTCGTCTAGCCGGCCGGATCTTTTATAGGTTTCTTTCACACTATGATGGGGATATCAGCCAGTGTGGAAAAGGAATCAAGATATAACTTGGGCCACTTAATATATGACTGTTTTGTTACTTTCAAAAATTAAACAAAACATATAATGTTAAATTTGCAGTTCTGGACGGAAACTGATTTTTTCATCCAAGATTATAGGCAAACCTATAGAATATATGCAATTTACACACTTGATATAACGACTCATCGTGTCATTAGGTGTCTCCAAATCGTAGGCACAATCCAGGTAACGTGTTTCCCTCTTGATGCTCGAGGGATACACGTTACCTGGATTATAAACCATTATTACTTTAGGGGAGGACATGTTTCTGGTTTCTGGTATTTGCTTAATTTGTGGATATAGTAGTATTTGAACTTTCAGTGAATTCAACTTACTATGAGGAGATAAAATTTCTCTAAATTTAATAGCTTTAGTTAAATAATTCAGTGAATTTAAGTAATCATAAAACCAAAGTAAAAATTTTGAGCAATAGCTTCCTACTGCAAGAGTTTAATTAAATGCTTGTACTTATTTTGTAATGTTCCTTTTTTGTATAATATATCAAAACAGAGTTCGCATGTCAACTATATACAGTAGTTTATTTAAAACGAAATACTGAACAAAGTGCAGAGTTTTAGAAATGAAATTTTATTTTTTACAATAAGATAAACTTTTGAATAATCACAGAATGCTATTACTCTAAAAAGAATTCCTCCCTTCACTGTGTGAAACTTTAACGTTTGATATAATATAATCTAAAAGCAATATATAACAATATAATCCATTTTTCCCAAACTTCAGGAACAAAAAGTTACACTCTCAGTTAAGAATGAAATTCAGTAATACTGGCATTCTGTATTACGCTCATTCCTTTGAGGATTAATGGACTGAATTATAGACTCGATTCTGATTGGATCTACTTCTGTTACGCACCTTTTGTTCTGTGCTCGCAAGCTTGGCGAGAGCTGGGTTGCCCTGGCGTAAATCAGTCAACTAACATAAAATAAAACTAGTATTCAAAAGTCCCCATTCCTGAGGAACGGAATCCCCAAAGTTGTTTTCATGATTTATTCAACAAGGTTAAGTATATAACGCTCATGCTGAAAGTAGACAGGTTAGTAGTAGTAATAGTAGTGGCAAATGATGCAAGAAAGCAAGTTTATATAGCATCCGCCAAAAAACCCTACATACTTCACCCATCCATACCCCCAAGAATTTGTCTAGTTCTTCCTTGAATTTATTCAAACCACCCACTTCCACAACAGCAGATGGAAGCCTGTTCCAACAATCACCCACCCGCTGGCTGTAGGCAAACTTCCGCTCATCTATCCTGCAACCATCCTTCCTCAACTTGAATTTGAAACAGGCAGTATGAACATTCGGGTAGTAGGAACAGAAAAAATATCATCGAACACAAAAAATATCAATCATATATTATATTTTTTATTTTTTAAATTTATATATACACTCCCACCTAAAACTTTGTAATCCCGTTTTATTTTTCTTAATTTTCAAAGTTTTTATTAAAATAGGACCAACTTGTTTACCATTTTTTATTAAAATATTGTTCTGTTATGTATGAAAATCAAAAAACTTAAATAATATTTATAAGAAATGTTTAAAAATTTTCTAGAATATTCGAGAATAACCCAGAATGTAGTAGAATTTTAAAATATTTAGAAAGTGGGAGTATTGGTTCAATATTATAGAAAATTGTAGAGGATTCTAGAGTGTTTTACAGTAGTATATGCAAAATGAGGAGCAAGAGCTTATAAAATCGAACACCCGCCATTCAGAAGGAGTGTTGGTTGAAAGTTAGTTTCCTGACAAACATGGCAAGAAATAAGGAACTGAGTGTTGAAAAAAGAAGTGCTGTTATATCTCTGTATAAAGAAAGTTATTCCATGAAAAATATTGGCAAAAATACTAGGTGTTTTCTTTAAAGGAGTACAAACTACCATTCGACGATTCAAGGAGACTAGCTGTTTAAAGCACAAACCAGCCGACCGGGCTAGCCGAGTGGGTAAAGTACCTGACCGGCAACCCAAAGGTCGCGGGTTCGATTCCCGCCTCGAGCTTGGATCAAAGTACTGCAAAAACCTTGGGAGGTGCAATATGGCCACAGAAGCCGATGCGCCAACAACTTCCAAAAAAAAAAAAAAAAAAAAAAAAAAAGCACAAACCAGAACGCTCGCGCGTAACAACGGAAGCACAAAAAAGACTATAACACTGATTTCTAAACACACTCGACGACTTACTGCATCTGAAATCCGAGCTGAGTTCAGTAGGAACAGAGAAACTCCCGTGTTTACATCAACTCGTCTTAAACAAGCAGGAATTCATGGTCGTGTGGCGGTTCAAAAACTCTTATTAAAACCGGAAAATTGAAAGAAACTGCTCAGCTTGTGCTAAGAGCCATCGACATTGGACATTTGAAGAGTTGAAAAACGTACTGTGGACGGATGAATCCAAATTTTAAATTTTTGGATCCAGGCGGTGATCCAAACGATCAACTGTAGGGGGGGGAAGTTATTGTTGTTGTTGTTGTAGGGTTATAAGAGCATCAGCGACTAAGGCCATATTGCTCCGTATACACTGTCTGTAAATTGCTTGTGTTCTGTGGTCGATTTTCTGTTTTCTTTTGAATAAAACCAACTTCCGTGGAAACTGGACGAGTTTACAGGAGAAAACCCCCGCCTGAGACCGACTAACTTGGCCACGTTATGAAAAAGGCTTATAAAAATAATTCATCGCGTCACTGACGGGACTCGAACTCAGGTCTTTTCCACCCGGTGTGGGGCAGACTGTGATTCTACCAACTGTGCTTCCCACGAAGGCAGAAAAAATGGTGCCACTTTGACAACGGTCAAGCACAGTGGTGATTCCATCGGGATCTGGGGTTATTTTTTTTATTTTTTTTTTCGAATGGGTGACATTGTCAGAATTGAAGGAATTTTAAGAAAAGAAGGCTATAAAACCGTTTTTGAACATAATGCAATGTCCTCTGGACTTCGACTTTGTGGAAGAAATTTTATATTACAACAAGTCAATGACCCGAAGGGACTTTCTAGCAACTAAACAACGAGAGGGGTTATTGCAAATTATGGTGTGGCCACCCGAATCGCCTGATTTAAACCCAGTATAGTTTTTTTGTGATCATCTACACCGCCAAGTTCTTAAAGTCTGCCCATTTTCACAAAATTTATGGGAAACTTTGCAGATCGCTTGGAATAATGTTAGTCAAGACACTATTACAAAATTAATCGGCGGAATGCCACGTCTGTGTAAGGTAGTGATGAAATCTCGTGGAGGATATTGTGATGAAAAATCAGTATAGTTGTTAATATTAATCATTTCAATATTTTTGCTGTAAATTTTTCAGTGCTTAATTAAAAAAAAAAAAAAAAAAAAAACTTTGTAGTGTGTGTGTATTTTTTTTTTTTTTGGACGTAACATTATCACAGCTGATTTCAAAAATATTAACGAAAACTGTTGTCATACGCTGTGATTCCAAACTTTTAGCCGGGAATGTGTATAAAGAGTTTCTATCTATAAAGAGTTTCTAAATATGAGAATTAATCGCAAACATAAGAGATTGCGAGTCGAAATTGCAGTCTAAGAGCACTTTTTTGTTTTATCCAGATCCATGTGAAACAACAGTATGCGGAAGAGGGCGCCAGTGTGAAGTAAACCAACTTGGCGAAGCTGTGTGTGTGTGTCAACGATTCTGCAAGAAAAGGAAGAAGCCAGTCTGTGGTTCAGACGGGAACTACTACATCAATCACTGTGAACTACATCGAGCGGCCTGCTTGTCGGGACGAACTATCACCATTGATCACAAGGGAGGGTGTCTAAAGAAGAAAAGTACGTGAAACATTATTTATTTTGTACAACAACACTGCCTGAAGCATTTGATGTGGAATGTTGACACATTTGACACTTTCTTCAATATTATATTGTATTGAGCGTTTTCAGAGTTATTGTACTTTAATAATTCATTGTCAACTATTGCATTTTATCACCTAAAAAGTAAAGATAAATACTAGATTCAGTATAGTAATGTCCGTTTTCCATTTGCCATATTTTTCTCTGTAAAAGTAGTGTCATACTGAGATTAAATTTTTCATCGAAGCGTTTTATTGGGCATCAACTAGACATGGACAGGTGGTACAGTTGCCAAATTTCTTGCACGCATCTGGCAAACTAGATAGCAAAGATCAAAATGTAACTTGCATTATGTGATGTATACTTTTTTATTTGCAATACTTTAAACAGATCCTGTAATGCTGAATTACTAGTATTGGAAAAATTATGCAAGAAGGCGAAGTTTGCATATCATTCATTAAAAAAATAATAAAAATAAATAAAAACATATTTGTAACAAAAATATCCATTCTTTTTATATTCTATTTTTCATTCCACTTTTCAAGCTTTCAATTCCAGTAGCCAGTTATTTGTTAACTCAGAAATTATCCCTTCTTTAATTCTCTGTTCTATATTGTGTTGTACAAAAGAAGTACCCTAACTCTTTAAAGCTTTAAATTCATCAGTCAGGTCTTCATGCAGATTCCTAGTTTCCATTCTTTAAAATTATAGTGAAATGTCAGTGTAACAAATTCATGTGGGCCACTAAAATATATTTGTTATAATGAAATTTTGTTACACTGAAATGCAAAAGGGGGGGAAAAATGTCAGGACAATAGTTAAATTTTATAAAATAATTATAACAAAAGAAACTTAATAAATTGCTGTATTTTCGGCTTATTACCACATTAATATTCTACAAAAGATGATTGCCAAGAACTTGGCCCTAAGGCTTGGTCTGGTATTCAGCTTGGAGACAAATATTGTTATTCACAGTCTTGCCTAAGTTGCAATGTTTTAAAATATAATGGATGCTACTTATTGTGATTCCTACAAGAGCGCAGCTCTTCATTGTTGGTTATTGATGCAGACTAAAAGGTGTACATCAACAAAGATAACATTAAAATCAAGCAATATAAAATACTTTCATTTGATTGTCAACTGTTTCTTCAAGAAATCATCACTAAAAATGAAATTGCCATAATGTTTCTGGAAATCTATACAAACTATTAAAAGCAAATAAAAAAAAATAATAATAAATAAAAAAAATTATAAAAGGGTTAATACTCCACTGTAAAACAGTCAGATTGATAGAAGTACATGGAATAAAGACACCAACAGCCATACAAACTATACAAAACAATAGCAGTAACTAGACATACAGCAAGCAATGTGTCACAGTTGGAGAACAAATAATCAGGATTTTACTTAATCATTTCCACTGTACATGCATAAACCACGATAAGATAAAAAAAATGATGATAAAAACCAAAGCACTGATTACAATAAACAACATTTTTTCCTATATACTGGTATATGCCTGATCAGAACTTCATAAAAGTGATAATATTATACAAATGATAACATTATCTGTGATAGCAATAAGTGCCATGCACTGTACATAGCATCAACTGAATAGGCAAATTTGCTGTGCAATAAGACACACTGCCAGGACTGTGATTTGTAGCATTCTGTCTTCTCATCAGCTGGTGGGTGTCTCATATTAGCAAATGTGCTGAGCTATGTATATTAATATTATTAATGGCCATATGGTAGAAGGAAACAAGGCTTATGCTTCACCAACCAAAAAAAAAGTAAATAATAATAAAATGAAATAAAATAAACAATTAATAAATAATAAATGAAGAGGAAATTGACAACCTATGCATTTCCCTCCTCCTGTAGGTATTTATATTCAGCTGACCTTTGAATTTCCCTAAACTGTCAGCCTCTACCACTCATGTAGATAAATTATTCCAGTAATTTATAACTTGCTGGCTAAAATAAAATTTCTTGCAATCCAGTCTAAACATCTCCCTTTGTAACTTGAATTTATGGCCCCTAGTTCTAGAATCATTTATAACCATGAAAATTTCTTCCTCATTCATTTTACTTTTGCCTCTCAGAGCCTTAAACACTTCATTCAAGTCTCTCTAACATGCCTAGTTTCCAAGCTGTGCAATCCACATATTTGTGGTCTTTCCTCATAAATCATCGATAGGACACCATGGGCCTTCCTTGCAACCTGTCTACAATGCTCGGAGAACTTTGTGTCTGACTGTATCGTAATGTACAAGTCCATTTCTTCCACTACTGACTTTAGTTCAATTCCACTAAGTGTATAAGTTATTTTTGGGTTTCTGTTCCTCAGGTGTGTAAGATCTTGCTGTTTGCTAGATTAAAGTATAGCTGCCACTTTTCTGACCATCCCTATCTAGGTCACTACAAAGAAGCTCTGCTTGACTGTGATCATTTACTACTCTACCAATGTTTACATCATCTACAAATTTAAACATCACACCCTCTATTCCTTCATCGATGTCATTTAAGAAAATCAAAAACAACAGTCCTCCCAGTTCTGATCCTTGGGGATCCCCAATCTGAGGAATAACCATAAGTAGAGCTAGGGACGTGATAATCCCATTATATAAAGCTTTTGATAGATCACACTTGGAATACTGTGTTCATGTATGGAGACTGCACCTAAAGAAAGATATCGAGCTTCTTGAAAGGGTGCAAAGACGGGTAACTCACCTGGTGAGATTGGCAAAAGGGCGTCCTTATGAAGAAAGACTTCGAATATGTGGGTTGCAGAGTTTGGAAACTAGACACCTTAGAGGAAATTTGATTGAGGTGTTTAAGGCTCTGAGAGGCATCAGTAAAATGAATGAGGACAAAATTTTCGAGATTATAAATGATGATAGAACTAGGGGACATAAATTCAAGTTACGGGGGGGGGGGGGAATGTTTAGATTGGACTGCAGGAAGTTTTATTTTAACCAGTGAATTATAAATTACTGGAATAAGTTGCCTACATGGGTGGTAGAGGCTGATAGTTTGGGGAAATTCAAAGGTCATTTGGATAGTAACTTCGGGTGAGGGAAGCGCATAGGATGATAGGTTTAATTTCCTTTTCTTTTATTAATTATTATTATTATTATTTTTTTTTTTTATCATTGTTTTATTCTGGGTTTTTTTTTTTATCATTGTTTTATTCTGGGTTTTTTTTTTTTTTTTTGGCTGGTGCAGCATAAGCTATAGGCTTTCTTGCACCATGCAGCCATTACTGATACTAATAACCATTTATCACATCACTCTGCCTCCTACCCTGAAGCCATCCTGCTATCCACCAAAGGATTTTTCCCGTGATTCCAACCTGTTCCAGCTTATAAAGTATCTGCTCATGTGGGATTGAATCAGATGCTTTGCTGAAATATAAATAATGTTGAAATTATTGCCTAAATCCAGTTCATGAGTGACCCTGTGAAAATAGCTAACGAGATTTGTTAAACATGATTTACCCTATACAAAACCATGCTGCATATCCTTCAGAATTCCATTTCTGTTTAAATGATCCTGAATTCCATCCTTGATCATTGTCTCCATGATTTTCCCTACTACTGAAGTTAGACTGACCCATCAGTAATTTCCCACTACACTCTTAGAACTGCTTTTATGTACTGGGAATACAGTGGCACATTTCCAATCCAACTGATTCTCTCCTGGGTCCAGTGATGGTCTCATAATTAGCCTTAATGGTTTGATGCACTCACTTTCTGCCTCTCTTAAAATTATAGGTTATATGCTATCAACCCCAGAAGCCTTACTCTCCTGTAGGCTGAAAGGTTTTTCATTGAATAATTATGTGAAATTTCAATATCAATTACTCATACATATTTTTCAACTTCACTTCTATAATTTCTTATTGACATAAAGGGCCTTTTTTTCTGTAAATATCGATGCAAAGTAACTGTTGAGTTCATCTGCAACATCAGCTGAGGTATCTAATACCATCCCACATCCATTACATAAGAGTCTGATCTGATTTGGCCTTCTCTTCTGTGCATTTATATATGTGAAGAATTCTTTATCCCCACTCTGCCAGCGATTTTTAATAATCTGCCTTTGCCAGCCTAACCTTTACTATGGCACTATTACAGATCAATTTGTAGCTGTTATAGGCTTCAGTACTTTGTATTGCTCTGTAACTTTTCCATGCTGTCTTTTTCTGCTCAAGTAATCTGGCAACTTCATTATTCATCCAACTTGGAATCCTTCTCATGGAGTATTTTTTTTTAATGGTATATAAACATTCATGCCTTCTGTGATTAATGTTTTAAAGGTATACCATAATTCATTTGTATTTGATCTCTGTAAGGTATCTACCCAGTTAATAGAGGCCATGTAACATCTTAAGCCATCATAATTTCCTTTCCTGAAATTATAACCCATTCCTCTGCCTTTAACTACTGCTACCTCTCTCTTAATCGTCCATCGTAGAACTCTGATCACTTCCTGCTACTTGATTCTTGCCATATTATGTCATCTCGTTCATGGGTGATGATCGTGTCTAGAACATTTTTTCCCCTGATACGTTGATAAGAATAACAATCATCTAGTTGATTTAAAAATTTTGTACCCCCCATGTCAAGTTTCCTTCCCATTTGCTCCAATGAATTAGAGACAATTTAAAATCATCCATAATAAGACATTCACACTTACTTGCCTATTCCATTTGCATGTAGAGGCTCTCATCATAATCTTCACAATCACCTAGCCTCTAGATTACTCCCACTCTCATTATACCTTTGCTTCAAACTATCTCACACCATACAGATTCTATACTAGCATGCAAAACATCTGAATCCGGGAAAGCTTTCATCATGCTCAGGCTGCTTTTGGTAAGAAGCATGATCCCACCACCCCTTCTATCTGTCCTATCCTTCATAAACACATTGTACATATTGTACTAAAACTGATCTTTCCTTATTTCTGGGTGGCAACATATTTCTGTAAGACCTGTTAAGTCAGCGTTACTTGATCTAACCAGCAGTTCAAATTCACTCATTTTATTGACAACACTTCTGACTTTACTGTATAAACAATTAAGACTTACCATTCTTGTATAGTTAACTACCCTGACACACCTGTTGAAGTTATTTAAGCATGCTTCCTTGGAATTGGCTACCTTCTTATTTGTAACTTTTCTGCCCTCAGAACATCTTGCTAATATGTTCTGTTGCAGTGACAAACAAGAACTCTTGAGGTATATGCAAGCATTACTTTGATCAGTATCATTAGAAGCCTAACTCACCTGTAGGCTGGAAAGTTTTTCATTAAATAATTATGTGAAATTTCAATATCATTAATTACTTATACAGATTTTTCAGATAAACACACATCTATATTATCCTCCCCCCCCCACACACACACTAGCAGTTTCCCTGAACCCTAAGGTATCCTCAATAATACTGGCAAAAACTCTTCCACCACGTTTGTTTAAATGTATCGCATCTCTACAAAACAGATTCCTTCTACCTACAAGTGCAGGCCAAGCTGATAAAAATTTCCCCCCAAAAGCCTTGCAGAGTCTTTCAAGTCTTGAGTTAAACCTTAACTCAAGCATATAATGCCTCCTGTTGTGCCTGGGCAGAATTGCTGACACATAGACATTCTGACCTAACTTGTGGCATTTCTTCAGCATGATCCTGTATTTGTCTAACAAGTTGTCAGATCATGCATGTTTAGCATTAGTAGAGGCATCCGATGCAAGAAAGCAAGCTTATGCAGCATCAGCCAAAAAAAAAAAAAAAAAACGCTCCAATGAACCAGTCTGATTCATCCCCTTCCTTCTAGAGTTTATATACGTAAAGAACTCTTTGCTGTTTTTCTTTGCATCCTTTGCCAAAGATTTCTCATAATATGCCTTTGCCTGCCTAATCTCCTTTCTGACTTGGTTACAGACCAGCTTATATCTATCGTAGGCTTCCATGTCACCCATCAATTTATATGTATCCCGTGCATTTTTCTTCTCTGCTACATGTCTCATTAGTTCATCTGACATCCATTTAGGCCTAAACCTTGGAACAATATTTCTTAGTTGGTATGTAAAGCCTAGTAGCTTCAAAGATTAATTCTTTGAATGCTTCCCATTTTGAATTTGCTGTTGGTAACATCATCATCAGTTGGTCCCACCATATAGAATTTAAATACTGTCTCAGACCTCCGTAGTTGCCTTTACGAAAGCAAAAACCCTTCCCTTTACTCCTGATGGTAGTTACCTCTTTAAGTAAATCCCACTTCAGCACACTGTGATCATTGCCACCTAGTGGTTCTTTTATCTACAGATTCTTAATGCATGAAGAATCACTACTGATAATCAGATCAAGAGTATTACTCCCTCTAGTTGCCTCCCGAACGTGCTGATGTAGAAAAACAATCATCCAATAAATCCACAAAAGCCTTGCTAGTGTGTGAGTGACTAACCCACAAATTCCAGTCAATATCCAGGAAATTAAAATTCCCCGTTATAAGCCTCTCTGATTTACTTGCCCACTCTATTTCCCTATACAGTTTTTTTATTATGCTCATCAGAGCCATTAGGCCTATAACACACTCCTACTCTCAATTTTGATTTCCCAGTGCTTATGTCACACCAAACTGACTCAACACTGCACTGTCCAGCAATGTCGACTGGCTGCACTTCCTTGGATTTTATGTGTTTCTTAACTAATAGCATAACCCCTCCTCCCTTCCTATCCTGTCTATCCTTTCTGTAGACGTTGTATCCCCAAATTCCAGTTCTGCATTCCTTATATCTGTGTGACACCACGTCTCTGATTTCCCAACAATATCCGCCTTTGATGCTTTGAGCAATACCTCAAATTCATCAAATTTATTTACCAAACTCCTAGTATTGGTGTACACGCAAGTTTATGTGCACCTGTTCCTATTCTTAGCTACCCTAACACAACCCACGTGTTTCCTTGTACCGCAATGACTCTCGGCAGTCTCTGAAATCCCCTGCATCTTGTTTTCCAGGCTGCTGCTGCTCATTCCAATAGAAGCAGTACAAGAATCACTTTCATCTCTGCCAGCGGCTACTGTTAATCTATTAGTCCGTGAACCCCCCTAAGCTAGCAATTTTCCGACCCACCTAACACTGTCTCGATAGCATCAGCAAATATTCTTGCACCCTTTCTATTTAAGTGTATCCCATTATCCCATCCCTGTAGAAGCAGTCTCTCCTGTTAACAAGCACAGACCAGGCTGAGAAAAATTAGTCCCCACATGAATAATAATATTCTCTTTATCTCCCTTATAATCTGACAATCTTTTGGTGACATCATTAACTGTTGCTACTGGCAGGCATATGCTGGTTCTACTCCACCTATCCTTATTACAAAAAATATTTCCCGTTTTCCTGACATTTGAGTCTCCTAATAGAACTAATTCCTTCTGAACCAGAGCAGTTTGCACTTGGTTATTCTCCTCTGGAGCCTGAATCAGGAGTGCATCACTTGGTAGGTTGTTAGAGTCTTGAGTTCGTGACGAGCTACCAGTTACATTATTTTCAAGGGCAAGTACCTGTTTTTTTTCAGTGACTCAAATTCTTCTAGCGATGCACCAAATTTTAACTTTAGATTGGTACACTCTGTAAAATGGTGACAAAGCAAGCAATCACCAGGTGAGCTGTGATTATCCACTAGGTTGACCTTGGAATATATGCCACAGGTTCTGCAAATGGTGAAACCATGATTCGCCTGGAAATTGCCATTGGCTATTTCCACATGAGTCATGATATCCCCTGATGAAGTGTTCAAGGTGGATCTTGTCACAACCATTGTTAAATTTACTAAATATCACAGAAAGTAGCTTTTAAAAAATTATATGTATAATATTATAAAAATGAAATGCACAACAGCAAAAAAAAACTTATATCAAAATAAACTTTATAATATATTAAATAAATTTTTTAAAAGTAATTATCTAGCCTCTCTAATCACTGTGCTCTCCCTGCACTTTAGACTTAGGAGCACTGTGAACACACGTCCATTCACTAATGACAGCAGATGATATTGTCTAAGTAAAGACAATATCCATTGTCTAAGATAGCATCCAAATAGTGTATGGAAGAAAAACTTCCATTTAAACCCAACTGTTATGTGTCAACCTCCATCCCATTGTAACTAGCTGCACTAACCCTCTGTAATGTACAGTAATACCCCGAAGTTACGCGATAGGTGGGTCCGACAAAAATCGCTTAAGTCGAATTCGCATAAGTCGGGGTACAACTTTGCATATAAATACATATATATTTTGTTTAATTGGGACCAAGGACTAACAAAAACACTAGTTTAGAAGAAAAATATTTAATAAAATTGCAGTTCTTTATACATATTAATACAAAATATGTATTAAAAAAATAAATGAGTTACGTAAAAAAGTTATTTCGATGTCGATGGCTTCATAAAATCTAACAAATTCGTCTGACGACGCGGCGCCTTCTTTTTTTCACGCAGAATTTCTTCGTAGCAAGCTAATAATTTTTTTATTCCATGCTTTGTAGCTATAACGTGTTCTTCGTTGGAGTCCGTTTTCTAAAATTTTTAAGCCCTTTTCAATTGAGCTGAGACCTTCTGTCAAGCTTGCAATTGTCATGTGCTTTTTTGGTGGAACTGGGTCTGAAGTGTCGGATACTTCAGTGACGTTTTGCTAACGCATCTCTATGAGCTCATTCATTGTCAGCTCCTGACTATGTGAACCCAACAGCTCGTTGACATCATCACCATTGACTTCCAAATCTAATTGCCTGTTAAGATTAACAACTTTTTCTATCACATGAGCGACATGATCAGTTTCTGGCGTTGTTTTCGTGTCGGTTTTGAAAAAAAAAATGGACAAAGTTACTTCCAGACACCATTCAATGTTTTTTGTGAATTTCATCCCAAGGTTCTTAAATGATTCTTACGGAATCTAAAACATTGAATTGTTTCCAAAAGTCTTTAACAGATATCTCACTATTTTGTCTCATAGCTTCATTCAGACGTGCAAACGAATGCCTTGTGTAGTAAGCCTTGAATGTTTTGATGGACTCCCTGGTCCATTGATTGAAGTAAGCTGGTTGTGTTTGGAGGCAAAAACACAACTTTCACACATGGGTCGAAATTAATTAGGGTGGTAGGAGGGTGACCGGGTGCATTGTCAATAAGAAGCATCATTTTAAGTGGAATCTGTTTAGACTTGCAATAACGTTCGACTTCGGGTATGAAGTGGTGACCAAAAGACCAGTCCTCAAAAACGGAAGCTGTCACCCAAGCTTTATGATTTGACTTCCAAATCACTGGTAAGCTAATTTTAGATATACACCAATCGAAAAAATCAAGAACCACGTAACTCCAAGTTCGCGTAAGTCAGGGTATTACTGTAATGATATAAGATTGTAGAAGACAATGCAGTGCAACAGTCAAAATCAGCAAATTGGAGTGCATTAGGTATACAATGATAGAGAACATTCTGCTCCCTCAAAAAAGATTGATGCCAAGAACTCGGTGCTGAAGTGTAGTCTTATGTCCAACATAGAAACAAATAACATTATCCACAGTTCTGCTCAAGTTACTAATATCTTTTTAAATTGTATTGCATCACTTGAACTGGAGAATCTGCTATGCATTTAAAAATTTGAAGCTTTTCAGCAGCCAGCAATTGTCTTTGTTACTGAATATACATTGAACTGTGTGAAAAATGTATTTTGTCTAAGTGAGCAGCCAAAGTTGTATGGAACAAAAACTTTGATGCTGTATGCAGTCTAAAAAGATATTAGAAACTTAGGCATAACCATGGATAATGTTATTTGTATCTAAGTTGTACGTAAGACCAGGCCCTAGCACAAATTTAAATGTGCCTCAAATTTCTTAACTTTAACTTCTGCATTGAAGTTTTTTTTTTTTTTTTTTTGTAGTTGTTGGCACATCAGCTTCTGTGGCCATAATGCACCTCCCAAGGTTTTTGCAGTACTTTGATCCAAGCCCAAGGCGGGATTTGAACCCACAACCTTTGGATTACCAGGCAGGCACTTTACCCACTCGGCTAGCCCGGTCGGCTGCATTGAACTGTCTCTTGCAATCCTATATCATTATATTGCATAGGTTCAGCACTGTTTGTCAATAAAGGCCAATATTGGCTGATGAGAAGCCCACAGGCTTCAACATACCTTAACAATCTGAGAAATCTTTCTATTTCAATTGTTAAATACATAGTGAATCTGCCTGTTCGGGTGATCCCATATAATTTAAAAAGATATTAGCAACTTTAGGCTGAACTGTGGATAATGGTATTTCTGTCTAAGTTGGATATAGGTCCACACTTAGTGCTAAGTTCTTGGCGTTCATATATTTTGACAGAGCAGAATCTTTTCAGTGATTGTATGCCTAACACAGCAATGTGCCCCAGATTTGTTGAGTTTGACTTCTGCATTGAATTGTCCTATGCAATCCTTGATCCTAATATAAGTTTCTTTTATTAGGATCTAGGATTGCATTGGACAATTCAATGCAGAAGTTACTTACTTACTTAATAAATGCACTTTTATGTTTTAAGTAAAAATTTAAAAATGGTGCTTGTTATTTTCAGTAAAACAAAATGTTTATTAATTTTGCTTAAAAAAAACAAAAAAAAAAACCCAGTTATTAACATGAAAGTACAGTCTCTTCCATTTTCAAATTTATAAAACCATATTAAATGCAAGTCTCAGATGATATCATATAAACAACCATACTTATTAACACAAAGCTGCATACAAACATAATTTCAATAATGCTGGACCTTCATCTATCAGCACATTTTGTGAAATATGTAACTCTGTGTAAACAACCCCTGCCATTTCCAAAAAATCATCCAGTCGATGATCTCTCTACCTTTCTAAGACTTTAGAAAGGTAGAGAGATCATTGACTGAAAGGTAGAGAGATCATCTAAGACTTTAGAAAGGTAGACACATCAAAAGAAACTAATCTCAGACAGGCAATTAACTACCAATAAATAGCCAGATGCCAAATTGCAATAAATCATTGCCAGAATCTGAATTCCAAAGATCAGAAAGTGTGTATTGTATTGTTTAAGGATTTTCTTTTTATAGATTTTTATAATTCTTATATTTTTTCATAATGGAATGAATTTTTTCTTGTGCAAAACTGATATACAAATATCACACTCCTATATATCCTGTTACTCCTATATATCGTGTTATTTGTCATAGTGTAATATTTTTACATAAAGATACACAGTAAATTGGTAGGGGTTAGGAAATGATTTTGTTATACTGAATAATATTTTTGTCACCCTCACTAATCTCATTGTTCTTCTCTGAACCTGTTCCAGCAGATCCACTTCCTATAATAAGTCTTTCAGACCTCTAGGCAATACTAAAGATGTGACTTGGGTTTACCTTATACAGCAGAATAATTACCTCCTTATCGCTGCTGGCAAAATTCCTGTATATCATTACCGAAACCCCATGACCTGCCCTAACATCTCATTTTAACCTCTCAGATAACTTCATGTGTGACTGCACAGTTATCTCAGGTCTTTTTCTTTCTCCACTATCCTGATTACAGTATCACTCAGTTGGCATGTTAATCTGGGATTACTGCTATTCATATGTAGTAAATTGCATTAGTTAATGTTAAACTTCAGTTTTCTACTTCTGAACCCATCTGTCTAATTTATATATTAATTATATATATAATATACGATGAGGCATACGATGCAAGGAAAAAGAAAAGAAAAACCCTCCCATTTCACTCATCTACTCACCCCAAATGCTTGTCTAGCACAGCCTTAAATTTATTTACGCTATCAACTTTCATGACAGATGGAAGTCTGTTCCAGGAGTCAACTATCTGCTGGCTAAAGGCAAATTTCCACACATCTGTTCTACAACTGTCCTTCCTCAGTTTGAATCTATGCCTCCTCAGGTTCTTAATCTGAGCAAGAGGAAGAATTCCATCAGCATTGAGCTTGCTCAACCCATTCAAGTCCTTAATCAGATCACCTCACATGTGCCTAGTCTCCAGGCACTGCAATTTGCAGAACTTAAGCCTATAATGGTAAGAGCACCTCTTTGTTCCCCTCACCAATCTTGTTGCCCTTCTTTGTACTTATTCTAGCAACTCTACATCCTTTTTAAAATGAGGCCTCCAGACCTATACACAGTATTCAAGGTGTGGCCTGACTATTGCCTTGTACAATGGGATAATCACATGCTTGTCCCTTCTAGCAAAACTATATATCCTAGCAAAATCCCTCATTATGAATGAGTCCAAGGATACTCTTGTAATCTAACCATCCAATCGAGAATTCTCATGTGTCTTATTTACTTTTAGTTTCAACAATTTTACTTCCACTTTCCTCTCAGTTATTATAAAATCATTTGGCTCCCAGTTATAACTAGATGTATGCCTGGTGTTCCCATCCCTAATAACTTCTTTACATGTGAATGCAGATGCAAAATATTTATTCAGTTTATCAGCAACATGAACAGGATCATCAGTAGCTATGTCACTTCATTTGGCACGTCAGCTGACAAAACTATAGCAAGCCAGTTTGAATTGCATTTCAGTAAGAATTAGCCTGACAAAAACAGCAGAAAATTCCAGGGAGCTGGGCAGGGATGCAGTAAGTGGATGGAGTGAGAGAAAGTTAGTTTGCCCTTGTCAGTGTCACTTCTGTGCTGCTGTCAACAATGGATTTACCTTTCATAGTGCAAATGACTTTATGGGCCCTTAACCTTTGAAAAGTGATCAGGTACAAATACCCAAGAGTATTCTCAAAAGGAGTAGGCACACTCTCTTGGTATATGCAAAAATTATAATAGCATTTTGATTACTCAAACAAAATTTAATGCCTTTCATCAAGTGCCTAACTGCTTCTCTAAGCAATTTGTGCCTATGTGGCCAGAAAAAGAAAAGAGCACCTATTGCCCATCCAAAGCAAATAAGTGCCGTTTGCCAAGGACATAATCATCAACGGAAACATTAAAATTATAAGAGTTACTAAAACAAATAGAATACTGTTCAAATAAAAATTTCACTGTAACGTGTATACAGTAGTAATTTTTGTTAATCCTGACTTTTTAAAATTTTATATCAAAATTTTCTTTCTTTCTCGTCAAATCCTCTGTGAACTCAGTGTTTAATTATATATTTTTGCGAAAATTTATTTTTATTTTGTTACACAGAGCATTAATAAAACTACAATAAATAAATTAGCTTTCGGCTGGGTGGCAGCCTTCATTGGATTAAAATATTTGAATGGCAGTTGGAATAGAGATGCACTGCCAGGATGGTGCGTGAGGCACGTGGTTAATTGTTTGTTGATGTTTGTGGCTGTGACGTATGGTGGTGATGTGGCCAGCGTTTGTCTATGGATAGAATTACTGACTCTGTGATGGGGTTAACTTGACAACCACTGTTCCTGTTCAAAGCGGTGTCCGAGCATTTTATATTTAGCGATTCCAACCAGGTACGCCTCAGGTAATGGTGGGACCTGTCCACAACCACGACATCGCGGTGTGGGTCGATGTCGTGGTGGGTTGTCCAGGCATGCTCGGCGATAGCTGAGTGTTCTACATCTGCCAAACGGATCGCCCTTTTATGTTCTGAGAGACGTTTCTCGAGTCGACGTCCAGTCTCTCCAAAGTAGCAGCTCGTGCAGTCACGGCAAGAGATGCGATAGACCAAACCACTCTGTAGAAGGGTGGGGACAGGTGTCTTTTATGTTGGAAAGGAGAGAACGCAGTTTCTTGCCTGGGAGTTGGATGCACTTTATCCCATGCGATCTTAGGATTCTACCGATCTGCTGTGACAGGTTGGGGTAGTATGGGATGAATGCCCTCGTGGATGACTCGTCACTGTTGGCGTTGCTGTTGGTCGTGTGCTTGTAGATCACACCTGTCAAGGACGTCGATGGGGTAGCCACACTCGTAAGGTCTACTTTGACTCTGGTGATCTCCACCAGAGTCAAAGCCACCCAGCCGAAAGCTAATTTATTTATTGTAGTTTTATTAATGCTCTGTGTAACAAAATAAAAATAAATTTTCGCATTATGAATCCAGAGCACGTAGGCCTGTTTTATTATTATATATTTTTGTTAATACTTCAAGCCATTTCCAGAGGAATATCACCCATGACAGTGCCACAAACTAAGTATCTATTGAGTTTCTTCTGACATCTCTGTATTCTGTTTGAGCTTATTTAGGGCAACTAATGTGCTGTAATTAATTTGATAAGTCTAAATATAGAAAATTAGTCAAATTATAATTTAAGAAACTTATGTTGCAGTGATGTATTAGTAAAAATTATTCCATAAAGTATATAAACCTCTTAGCAGATGGTAGTTGCAACTGATCATTTTTATTCTATTTAAATGACTCCTTGAATTTTTAATAGAGAAACTAAAGCAGAAACTTTTCTTAGAGGTATTGAGAATTAGCAATTAAGTGGACAGAGATGGAGTACTTTTAGAGCTGAAAAAGTTATAAAAAAATCAACTGTGAAAACTGCACACACATTTAATGAGTAACATTCTGATTTATCCTTGTTCTGAAATTTTATTTTGAAATTGAGCTGAAATCAATATTTAATGACATATTTCATTCCAGCATTCACAGTTTTTTCTGATTAAATTAAATAAAAAAAGTAGGGATTCATATTGCATGTCACTTAACCTGATTATGTAATGAATAACAAACTGAATTTACATATTAAATCAGGAAAATTTGAGAGTGAAACAACATTCAATAAATATTGACAGAAGGTTTGCGTGCATGCATGAAGTAATTCATATTGGATTAAAGGAAAATAATAAGGTTAGGAATTTATTAATTTCACTGTGTAGTTTGTCCCTTTTGGGCTAGGTTAAATCTGCTGTAAGTTAATTACCAATACTTTTCTTTGTGGAAATGTTGCATTTGTTTGTTTTAGTAACAAGAAATAAAAATAGTAGGAGAATAATTCTGGCTAGAGAACTTTTTTTTTCTTTCCTTTTCGTAATCTTGATTATTAGTCTTAACTCTCTTTTCATTTTAATGGAAGTTTAAACTTGAAATTGGAATGTTAATCAAATTCCATCGCCTTCCACTTAAAATCTTTTAAATGTTGTGGCCTTTTCGTTATAACAGTTGTCTAAGAAAATTACAGAATGAATTGTTTTTTAAGAAATTTCAATTTAAAAAAGATTTTGTTCAGTAAAGTTAAATTTAGTTTCTAAATAAGATGACATAACCACAAATTTCAGAAGAAAAAAATACATTAAAACAATGCTTTATTGAAGAGTTTTTTTTGCGTGGTGAATTATTTTTCGGTTCTCTTTTTCTTCTTTTAAACAGTTTCTCAGTAGTTCAATCAAAGAACTGTTTTATGTTCAGTTTAGACTCGAAGTATGATAGGTAAACATAAGGTTATATAATCAACTATAATATTTTGAAGTTAACCCTACTAGCATTATAAAAGGCTCAAGATATCTGATATGTAACTTTTTTATTATTTTTATTTTTCTTTTGGATTATTTTTAACGTACTATTACTTGTGCCCTAAATGGACACATGGAATCTCTGAGATACCTTCTTTTCTTTTAATTGTAAAAATTAAATGAATTGAATTGAAAATGATGTTCTATTATTTATGATTTGTTAAACTCAGTTAAAAAATATCAAACAAAAATAAATAGCAAATCCAATAATAATAATAATGTTTTTTCATACTTATAATTTTTAAGGTCACTTATCTTCCTTGAATTGAAACATAGGTGCCACTATTGAAAGGCTGATTTTGTGAGCAGTTCATGTTTAACTGGTGAAACCAAAGCTGTTTGACAACATTAGTTAGTTTTTGCTGGCATTTCACAGATGCCCTGTGAGAATAGGCATTGAGTACAAGCAAGTTAGATGCTTTGCTTGCCTGGTATTTGTTAAGTTCCAAATAAAAATTTAATTTTTCATAATTCATGGTAATCAAAACGAAAACAGAATATACTGCATAATAATTTAGAGAATATTTGTGGAAAAGGTACTCAGCAGGATTTAATTTCATTTCCAAATTAAAAAAAAAATTAAAAGTTCCAGTGTTCTTAAGAAAAGATTATTTTTTTAATGCCATTGTACAATTGAATGGCGTTTCATTTTTATGATAATCTGGTGTTCTAAACAAATGTTTAGAACACCAGATTACACAGTTTTAGATGTTAATAGCCACTTACCTATAGTATTAAAAATTTAAACAGCTCTTAAATTTAAATACTACCAGCTCTACCTGCCTTGTTATTAAGGCAGGTAGAGCTGGTATTTAAAGTTGATAGACATATAAGGGTATTAAAGATAGTAGCTCAAGAGTCTAAGGTATGCTGCTTCAGAAAAACTAGATAAATTATTAGTAGTAGTGGCAAGTAATGTAAGGAAACAAGCTTATATAGCAAAAGAAACACTTTTTCTTTAATAATATTTCTAATTCTTCCTTGTTTTTATTCAAATTTCCCATTTCCACAACACCAGATGGTAGATTATTCAATGGTTAATTACCCTCTGGCTGAAGCAAATTTTTGCACCTGTATCCTGTAGCCAACCTTTTTCAATTTATTTACATTTCCATGGGTTTGTTGTGTGGTAAAAAGTTAGAATACCATCATTATTGAGTGTACTAAATACATTTAAATGCTTAAACATGTAAATGCTTAATCAGATCTGCTTGCAAGTGCTGTAATTTGTCGAACTGAAGTCTTTTGAGGTAAGAGTATCCCTTTGTGTTTTTCCCTAATCTGGTTGCTCTTCTCTGCACCCATTCCAGGAGATCCACATCTTTCTTAAAATTAGGCTTTCAAAACAGTGCTCAAGGTGTGGCTTTACCATTGCTTTATACAGCAGAACCAGGGGCTCACATCTGGTGAGTATGGGCTTGGCACACCCAGGGTCCTGAGCTGGATATCATCATTCTTCTCTTTCTTGGTGATTTCCTTCTACTTTTCTCTCTCTCTCTCTCTCTGCCGACCGGGCTAGCCGAGTGGGTAAAGTACCTGCCCGGCAACCCTAAGGTCGCGGGTTCGATTCCCGCCTCGGGCTTGGATCAAAGTACTGCAAAAACCTTGGGAGGTTCAATATGGCCACAGAAGCCGATGCGCCAACATCAACCAAATCAAATCAACTCTCTCTCTCTCTCTCTCTCTCTCTCTCTCTCTCTCTCTCTCAGGGTAACTTGGGAATTTTTTTTTGGCTAGTGCAGCATAAGCCTCAGGCTTCCTTGCACCATATAGCTATTAATAATAATAATAATAATAATACTTCCATACCCCTGCTTGCAGAATTCCTATATGTCATTGACAAAATTTTGTGAGCTGTCCTAGGAGCCCATTTTCACTCTTGGAGAGCTTCATGTCTGACTGCACAATTAGTTCTCTCTCTCTCCCCCCCCTACTTTAAGTGTGGTACTCCACAGTTCGTATGATAATCTGGGATTACTACAACCCATATGCAGTACTTGCATTTGTCAAACTTTAATTGCCACATCTCAGACTGTCTGTCTGTCTGTCTGCCTGCCTAATTTTTCAGGTCTTTTTGCAGTAGCACACCCTGATTACTCATTAACCACCCTGCCAACTTTTGTATTGTCCTCAAACTCAGACATTAAGCCTGATATGCCTTCATCAATATTATTAATAAATATTGAAAACAATAGGCACAGCACTGCACTGAACTCTGGGACGCTCCATTAATAGCATTAGCCAACAAAGAGCAGTGCTCATTTATAACTACCCTTTTGTCTTTTGCCATTAAACCGTCCCTTTATCCAAAGCAGTAACTTTCTCCCCTAATGTCACACTGCTTCAATTTATAAGTGGTCTTTCACATGGAACAGTATCAAAAGCTTTACTGAAATTTAAATATATGATGTCAAAATTATTATTTGCAACTATTTCCTTTGTTATTGTGTTATAGTAGCTAATCAGATTGGTAACACCACAACACAGGACTCTAAACCACAACTGGGTAAAAGAACATTGGCACTGGACCTTGGATGATTGGAGATGGGTCTCCTGGTCTGATGAGTCCAGTTTCCAGTTATTTCGAGCAGATGGGAGGTGCATACTCGCAGAAACTGCACGAAGCTGTGCATCCCATCATGTCAACAAGGAACTGTACAGGCAGATGGACAATCAGTAATGGTCTGGGGTGTGTTCAACTGGCACACATTGGGACCTCTGGTATGTCTAGACGCATCTCTGATCAGTCCAAGTTACGTGTCCATCCTTGCAGATCATCTGCATCCCTTTGTGGACAGTGTGCCTCCCCACAGGTGACTAGAACATGGTTCGAAGAGCATTCCGCAAATTTTACCTCCATGGAATGGCTTCCCCTTTTACCAGATATGAACCATGTGGAGCATCTTTGGGATGCTGTGGAAAGATCCATTTGAGCTTTGGATCCTCCACCCAGGAATGTGATGGAATTATGGACAAAGTGTAAAGTGTTCATTGTCTAACGGCCCAAGGGGTTTCCCCCATCTCCGTGTTGTGTACTCTGTTTGCGAAACACAGAACACTGTGAAGGCCAGAGATTTTAAAAAGTGTAAGGTACATGTTTATGTTGTGTAGTGTCATGTTGTGTTGTTCCTCTGACCTTTTAGCCGTTGGGCCCCTAGTGGGACCCCCCGTTGCCCACACTTAACCCCGAGGAGGCAGGTCAGGCATAGAGGGATCGCATTAGAAGTAATTACTCTGGCAGGCCCTGCCACCTAATTTCCTAAGATTTCAGTGGCAAGGGCCTAAAAAAAAAAATAAAAATAAAAAAAAAAAATAAATAAAAATAAAAAATTAAAAAATTAAAAAATAAAATAAAATAAAATAAATAATAAAAATAAAAAATAAATAAAATAAAAAAATAAAATAAAATGAAATAAAAAAAATAAATAAATAAAAATAAAATAAATAAATAAAAAAAATTAAAAAAAAAATAAGGAAAAAAAAATACATATTTAGAGTAGGGGTGAAGACTGAGGAAGAGGGGGGGGGACAGATAGAAATATGGGGATGATAGGGAAGGCAACCCCAGAAAGGTCAGTGGGGACTGGCCCCACCAGGAGAAAAAAGGGGGTAGTAGGGTGGGGGAGGAGACAGAAACCCATCCCCTCCCTCTCCCTACCGGGGGAGGGGGTATTAAAGTGAACCAAGTTAGGGTACCTGGTTCGGAATGCTAGTTGGCCAAGAAAAGCAGTTGACATCTAATGGCACTCCGGTGGCGTTGTCAGTCTTTATCTAGGAGATTGTCTTATTGGTCACATCCGTGAGAGACAAGTCCAGAAGTATAAGAACCTTTTGTCTTTCTTAGATTGTCTTAATTTGTGGGTTGTCTCTATTCAAAGGTAGTTATCTTTGGTGGGTGACATTTTGGAGAATGTATGGTAGTTCACACCAATGATGGTAATGCTGGTCAAGTTTAGCTGCCTTGTTCCAGTACCATCAGGGTCCCTGAGTTCATTTAGTAGAGGGTTATCATGTTGCTGCAATTAGTTGTCTTCTCCTCAAGAAAAGCTGCTGTGCGTAGTTGGTGAGAGCTTGATACTCTTCCTTAGTATCCAGTAAGTGGTTTTCTTTGCCTTTTGGTATATAAGTCAGCTTTGTGATAAGCTGGCAGCGGAGGTCATCGTAGAGGGGGCACTCATGCATGAGGTGATCCCAGTCCTCAATTCCTCCACAGGTGCATGTTGGGTCCTCTTCTAGGCCAAAGGTTGTTAGTTTTGCCTTTATTATGGACAGTGGTGCAGCAAGCATGGATGGAAATACCTGTGGAATGCTTTCGTGAACTAGTGGACTCAATGCCTCGTCATGTGACTGCTCTTATCTGGGCAAAAGGTGGACCTACCTGTTACTAGGTAGACCCACATTTCGCCCAGGTAAGGGATACCCATAGATTTTATTTTTGTGACCCTCTACATAAAGGCATACTGTATAAGCATACCACTTTCTTTCCAACTTACTGTTCATTGTAATGAAATGTAATATTGTAAACTTTTAAAAGAAAGAGCAGAAATAATTGAATTGAAAAGTAGACAGTGGTTCTTAATGCCGATTTTACTCTACTACAGCACCGTAAAAAATAAAACATGATTAAAAATGATTAAACATGAATTTTCAAGGCAAAAGGTAAAGGTTAATTAAATGCCGAGTCAATTTACATGTCAGAATATATGGTCAGTGCATGACATTAAATGACAACAGTTATGGCTGCTGCTGTATATGCTTTCTTTCTTGAATCATATGCCTCTACTAATGTATACAAAGTATACTTGTCCTTTTTCTTTTGTGCTCCTAGTGGTTATTCTGAAATGAAAAGTATTTATAAATCAGATTTTTAGTATCACTGGTTTCAGTGTAATCCAGGTCAACAAACATAAATAGTAATATCTTTATCTATAAACTGAATCTCATAATTCTTAAATAAGTGTGAATTAAGAATATTTAAGCACCAAAGACATATTGATTTGTGTGAATAATCAGCCATTATTTATTTTATTCATAACAAATATCTTGAATATGGCAATTTATCTGATATGATAATAAGGAAAAATTTTAACTCAGTGGTAATCAGTTTATTTAGCTTTATATTTTGTATAGTTCCTTAAAGTCTCTTGATGAAATGGGAAAATGAACATATTTCATTATTCCTTTTAAAGCTCAGAATCCCTTTGATTCATTTTCCTTTATTCAAAAGGTTGCAATTGTATAATAGATTTTATATATCATTTTACATTATCTCATTTCTAATTTGCTGTTGGTGACAATTCCAAAAACAAATAGTGACTTTCGATTCTTTTGTTAAAAATTCAGTTATAAAGTGTTTCTTAACCTTCATGATTTTTAGAGTATCAGTGTAACTTTGAATAAAAGCTATTATAATTTTATTTGATATAACTTATACAAAATGTTTTTTCGCAGTTTTATAAATCAAAAATAAATATTTTAACTGTTACAAATATATATGTTAAATTTTTCATTCTTAAAAATTTTCAGATTATGATAACAAAGATAAGCATAAACCAATATCTCAGGAAAAGAGAACTGAGATGCCAGCTTCATGGACCAATCTTCCCCAACCTGAGTTCAGAGCCACTACTACAACAGAACCAAGTATGGACTCTACACAGAGGGAGTGTACTCATGAGGAATATGATTTCATGAAGGAGAACCTACTTCTTTACAATAATGCCAAACTGATGGATAGTAAAAAGTCTGGTTAGTATTCTGAATAAAGTTTTCTTAAATTTAAAAATGTTAAAGTAATTTCAAATTAACTAAAAATTTATTTTATTGCAGAAATTGCCATTTTTATACAATGAAGGGGAAAAAAAAAAAAAACTAAAATGTTTTTAGTGAAAAGATGATGATTTTGATTATACATTTTTAGGGTCCATACATAGTCTAATGAAGGACCCTTATAATGTCACTCGGTTATCTGTCTGTATGTCTGTCCGCCCATCTGCCACAGCATTGTATCTCTGGAACCACTCAACCTATTGACTTGAAATTTTGCATAGGTTTGTACATCATGTGGGCCAACATAATGCCATATTGATTGTTGTTGACAAAAATTTGTCTGAGAAATGGGGTGGGTAAAATGTGGTGGGACAAAATGCTGTCAACAACCAATAGCTTATTATACACCTTTGGAAACAGCTCAATGAGTAGGTTTAAAATATAATTTTAATTAAATATTTTTAAAATTATAAATGGCGGTGTCAGACAGGAAAATGTGAGTAATTTTCGTGTGCCCCCCTCTATTTCCGAGGCGCCTCTGTAGCCAGGTGGGCAGGAGCGGCAGTGCGTAGCACACGCTTCCTGATTAGACCGGGGTTCGAGCCCGTGACCACCAAATATGGAGGATGCAAAAAGGTCAGGGAATGACCACCGTATATCCCGGCGCCTCCGTAGCCAGGTGGGAAGGAGCAGTGGTGCGTTAGCACACGCTTCTTGATTAGACCGGGGTTCGAGCCCGTCACCACCAAATATGGAGGATGCGGAAAGGTCAGGGATTGACCACCGCATATCCCGGAGCAATATGGCCTTAGTTGCTAATGCTCCTAAAAACCAAATTACAACAACAACAACCGTATATCCCTGGAGCAATATGGCCTTAGTTGCTAATGCTCCTAAAAATCAAACAACAACCAACAACCTCTATTTCCGTCACTAATGGAGCTAAAAATTTAAAAATCACATTAACTATGCGTTATTCAATGCTTATCAAGAGAAAACTATTTCAATTGAAATCTATCATTTACTTTTTGTGTTAAAATTAAAAAACCAATTTTTTATTGGACTTCGATAGCATGCTTCTTTGTACTAAGTAACTCTCCTTTTTGGTGACAAAAAGGTTGCTAAATAGTTAGTTAATAATTCTATAAAGGTAATTTATAAATTTTGCAACAAGAAGTATTTTTTAACAATTTTCAAAGCTGGAGTTGTCCCAGCAAGGAGGTACTCAGAGAGCCAGTGTTATGGCAGTGGTGGGGCACCTGCATGGAGTCTTGCACGGCCCTCACCCTCATCACGGCCAGTCACTTCTCCCCCAAGATTTTAATCGCTTCTCCAGGAAGAAGTCAAGAGTCGCTTCTCCCACCCTTGTTATTCACAACAACTGGAAAGACTCAAATAGACAACATTTTCTTTAGTTTCTCAGTTTTAGGCCAAGCTGGGGTACTAGAAACATTTTTCAGTTACCATAAAGCTCTCTATTTGAGATACTACACTAACAATCATTCGTGACTACAAACCCTTCATCCTGAGCACACGGCACTCAGTAATTGACCAATTTTTTTAAATGGTGGCTATAAATAACTTTTCTTCTTCATCTAATCTTTCTACTTCTTTTATTTTGAACAGTCTTTCTTGTGCATGTATTTCCTAAAAATTGACAACAAGAATTCAAGTTCAGTATCAAGATATATTTTCTCTCTTCTCATCCTTCATACTGTACATTGCACTGAAATATCTTTTAGGTTCTAATACTTTCATGTTTGGGGTAACCATAAAAAATAATAGTAAATAAACAAAGTATTTGGAACACGAAATATCAAACAAATAGTGTGCTGAAGAAAGAAGGAATGAGACATCATGCAGAGTAAGAACTGAAGACTTATTCCACCAATAATCATCCACGAAGTGTAGAGGTTTGCCACTTTGCAGATGTGTACCTTCGTAAGCACATGGAAATGAGAGTGCCAGAGCAATTCCATGCAAGACCTAAGAAATAGCTAAGCAGTTTTGTACCAGTCTTAAAGCAAGTGTGTGTCTGAAATAATATGACAATACCCTTGTATTAATGCAGAGCTGAATAAAATACTTCCAGAAATAATAACTTTTGTAATGCCTAGGATGATTTAAAATAAACTATATTTATGATTGCTTGTAATAATTGTAATATTTAAGCTATCTGGCACTTCTGTTTTCTTTATTTTATCAGCCGTTCTGGTCCTCGTGGCATACAGGGAATGTAAGTTGGAATACTACATTGCCTTATATTTGCACTTACTGATAAAGGGACATTTATTTATAGTTTATAAAAGATGTTAGTTTGAAATCAGAAACTGAGGACCTGTTTGTCAGCCCTGTGTGTAAGATATTTTGTCAGAATTAACAGTTATGTACGAGGGGGGTATCAAAAAGTTCGCACCCTGACCTAGATAAAACATCAGTAGGAGGGTGCCATTTTTAATATAAGTTGTCTACATATTCAATAAAAAACATGCGAAATTTCATTCCTGTAGGAGATCGTACACCAGAAGTGGAGCCTGGAATCTGAGGAAGGATGCTATGGTTGACAAAGTGGCTTTTCAAGCAGTGATCGAGTTCCTGCATTTGCAGGGCAAATAAAGCTCAGAAAATTGATGAAAAAACAAAAGCTGTGTATGGTCAGAATTGTCCATCCTATGACACTAAAAAAGTGGAAACGGGAGTTCCAGTGCGGTTGTACAAGTGTCTTTATGAGCCAAGAGAAGGAAGGCCATCAACATCCACAGACAGTGAGATGGTTTTGCAAAGGTTGAGCAGCTGGTGCTGAGTGACGACGTGTGACAATTCATTTAATCACAAATGCAGTGGGAATTAGTTATGAGTCTGCCCACAGCATTTTACATGACCATCTGCACGTCTAAGGTCTCCACACAGTGGGTTCCAAGATTGCTGATGCCTTTGCAGAAGCAATGTCGAAGGCAGTATTCTCACCAAGTGTTAGATTTGTGTAATGAGGATGTTGAGAACTTTTTTTGATTAGTTGGTGACAAATGAATGCTGGGTGTACCAATATGATCCGGATACTAAAGACGTCAAAGCAGTGGAAGCACACATCCTCCCCACTTCCCAAAAGGCAAAGACCACTCCATCTGCGAAGAAGGTGATGTTATCCATGTTTTGGGACAGAAAAGGAGTCATCCTGACAGATTACCTACCTCGTTGTTCCACATTTACCAGAGAATGATACAGAAATCTTTTGAAAAAGTTACGTGATGCTTTGAAGGTAAAAAGGCATAGAATGTTAACCAAAAGTGTCTGTCTTCTGTCAGAAAATGCACCAGCCCACACAGCTGTTGCCACCACCAACTTTGTTGTCTATTGCTGCTTTGAACTACTGGAGCACCTATTCTTCTGATCTAGCACCATCAGACTTCTTGTTTCGAGAAATAAACAAGCCTGATATATCTTTATCAATATCATTGATAAATACAGAAAATAGCAATGGGCCCAACACAGACTGCTAGGGGACACCACTAAAAACATTAGCCCACAAAGAGCAGTGTCCATTGATTACCACTCTCTGTCTTCTCCCACAAAGCCATCCCTTTTTCCATTGTAGCAACTTGCCCTTAATGCCATACCACTCCAATTTGTACAGCAGTCATCCATGTGCAACAGAATCAAAAGCTTTCTTGAAATCCAAAAATATATCAAAATTATTTTTTGCATACAGTTCCTTTGTGACCACATCATAGTATCCAATCAAATTGGTCAGACAAGAACTCCCTTTAACAAACCCATGCTGCTTCTTAACTATTACTGCAGTCTTGTCTAGATGATCCTGCAATGTTTCTTTATCCAGTGACTCCATTATTTTCCCCAGAACAGAAGTTAAACTAACAAGCCTGTAATTACTCATGTCACCTATCAATCTACCTTTGTGAACTGGGGTACATTTCTGCATCTCCAATCCATGGGGCCCTCCACTGAGTCAAAGGATTCCCTCATAATCATGGCTATGGGCCTGTTTACTTCTTTTGCTGCTTCCTTTTAATATAACTGGATAGATTCCATCCATCCCAGGTGCCTTTCTTATGTTTAACTTGAACAATTTCCCATCCACTTTGCTGCTCTCTGTTAATCCATATAAGATCACCATCCTACTATCCGTGCATCTCACACCAGTATTAATACCAGCCCACTGTTAAGATCACAATCCTACTCTCCAAGCATCTCAAAAACCATTTATAGGATATACACAATCTATAATATCATTATATTAACATCATAGATAATATCATTATATATGAAGTGTTTTGGTCTTCTGGTAGACCCAGGATTCTACTTTGCAATGTAAAAACAAGAAGACACCCTGCATCCCTTGTCTGTAATAGAGCAGTCATCCTGCAGTATGTTTATGAAGACTGTGATAACCTGTAGCAGGAGAACCTTTCATGATCCACAGGAAGTGGATTGATGCTCTTTTCACCTGACATTCACTACATATACAGTAGAGATAAATGTATTCCAGTGCATCCTATCTTTGCTAATAGCATTGTAAAGTATGACAAACAGTGAAAGAAATAGATCCAATTGTTGCATGATTAGTTTGAACAAATTTCATCCACGATCAAACTCATACAAAGTTATCAGTGATGCGAATTCACAGATTTGTGAAATCATCGAGTACCTGAAAGATCTCAATCTGAATATAAATGCAAGCAAATCTGCTCAAATTACTTATTCCCTTCAGAAACAACCCAACCATATAGAAATAAAAATTGCAGATGTCCCAATCCCAAATGTTTACGCTCACAAAGACCTTGGAGTTGTTTTTGATAAAAATCTCTCCTTTAATGCCCACTATTTATATGTTGCTCAAAAAATTCAAAAAGCAAAATGGTTAATCAAACAAGAAACAGCAGCGATTCAAGACAGAAAAACAGTCATTAAGCATGTTCAGAGATGCATCTTTCCCATTCTGTCCTATGCTTCCGAAATCTGGTCTGGTACTCCTCAAGTAACCGTCAAGAAATTTCTTGCCCTAGAATATTGGGTTCTTAGATGACTCAATAGTGAGCTTCGTTTTCCCCATACAATATCCAGGCAACAGCTTTATAAAAACCTAAAAACAAAGCCTCTGCAACAGATGATCAACGAGTCTGGAGTCATGCTTCTTGCAAAGTTAATCACCTCTGCATGCGATTCACCAAACTTAGCCAATATAATAGCTATCCCCAACAGGGAAAATTCAAGAAACCAGCAATTCAAATCCAACCTCTCCAGGCTCAAACAAGTGGACAGAATGTTCCCCAATGCATCTCTTCACCTCATAAATCATCACAACATTGATTGCAACAGGTTAATCAACTCTGAAGCCTACAGGAGTCAGATCTCCGATAAAATGAAGAAAAATAATCCAACCCAGTAATTGCAACTGAAAGCCAAATGTCCTGTTCTGCAATTTTTTTAAAATTCATAACTGTTCTGCAATTTTTAAATTCATAACTAAAATTCCTAGGCATTGTTAATATCTATATAAAATCTGCTATGTACATATACTCGATTATTTTATGTCCTTCCCGTTGTATTTTTACCTGCCCCTAGCCATGTGCTGTGATGGGCTTGCTGTATTTGCAATAAATGAATATTTATTATTTATTATTATATATAAGTCTGTGCATGCAGTGATCATCTTATAATCAGCATTCCAACCAAGTAAACATAGAACTCTCAGCTCTAAGAAGTAGTCCATGCAATAATCCATATAAGAACAAGTGCATGGAGCAGCCACTATTTCCATGCTGAAGAAGGAAAGCATTGTTTCCTGAAAGCTCTATGTAATTTTTTTTTGCAATTTATCAATTGGAGATTATCCAATTATTTGTTTATTATGCTTCCCAACCATACAGGACCCTTGTAATGGACATGCTTTGTTAGTTTTTCTCTGTATTTTTAGGCTTCTAGAGTAGCACAGAATTTAATCATATTTAACAATGTCAGGGGAGGTCCCCACAGACTGGAGATGTGCAAAGGTATCTTCAATTCAGAAAGAGGGATAAAAGGGTGACACAAGTAATTATAGACCTGTTAGTTTGACTTTTGTTCTGGAGAAAATAATGGAGTCACTGGTTAAAGAAGCATTGCAGAATCATATAGACAAGACTGCCATAATAATCCAGACACAGCATGGGTTTATTAAGGGGAAGTCTTGTCTGACCAGTTTGATTGGATACTATGATATGGTCACAAAGGAACTGGATGCAAAAAAAAAAAACACTGTGTGTACCCTATACGTATGAAAGATGTTTTATTTTATTTGAAAACATCCTTGGCTTGGACGAGGTTAAAGGGGTTTAGTATGAAAAGAATCCTAACACGTTTAACATTTTAAAGCATTTATTTTTTTTTTGACAGTTTCATGAATTTTAAGTTGCAATACATGTTCATTAGGTAATTTACTTACAATGGGTTTGTGATAGCTGAAATATGATACATACACTTGAGATTGTAAAGAGTGTAAATGTCTTTGAAACAGCATCAATTATAGTTCCATGATTAGTATTCAATACAGATCTAGAAGTATTTAACATTAGTCCAAATTTATTTTCTAAGAAACCAGTCAAAGGTTTGGATTGAGTATCTGCAAAATTAACATTGAAATCTCCATTTGGATTGAGTATCTGCAAAATTAACATTGAAATCTCCACTAAGTATCATTGGTATTCGGTCGCATTTCTTGTGAGAAAATTGTTGTAGCAATGTAGCTCCTTCAGTCGTGTAAGGAATTAAAATGAAATGGATGAATTCAATGATATGTTCGATCTTTTGGTTAGGTGAAATGTAAATGACTACCGACAGTATCGTTTGACCATCAGGAAGATGGCATTCAGCTGCATAAATGTCTCCAACAGTTTGTCGATAACTGATGCAGTCACACAACAATCCAATTTACTTCTTCTTTCTGAAACGTGGCTAAATAACAAAGAAGAAGTAAGCATACTTAACTTCGATTGTGTCGTTTGAATTGAACGAGAAGATGAACAAGCTGGTGGTGTAGCAGTTTATCATAAGAGAGAAAATCGTACTAATGTTGTTACTTCTCATATGGAAGTGATTTATTAGCATTAGCAGAGGCATGTGATGCAAGAAAGCAAGCTGATGCTGTATAAGCATCAGCTTGCTTGCTTTCTTGCTTGCTTTCTTACATGAGAAGTAACAACATGAGTACAATTTTCTCTCTTATGATAAACTGTTACACCACCAGCTTGTTGATCTTCTCATTTGAATTGAATGACACAATCGAAGTTAGGTATGCTTACTTCTTCTTTGTTATTTAACCACGTTTCAGAAAGTAGAAGTAAATTGGATTGTTTTGTGACTGCATCAGTTTATTTTTTTTTGGTAGTTGTTGGCGCATAGGCTTCTGTGGCCATAATGCACCTCCCAAGGTTTTTGCAGTACTTTGATCCAAGCCCGAGGCGGGAATCGAACCCACAACCTTTGGGTTGCCAGGCAGGCACTTTACCCACCTTGCTAGCCCGGTCGGCCTGACTGTATCAGTGAGATCGTCACTGTGAGCACATAATCTTTGACAATTTAATGTTAGAATGGAAAGATCTTGTCATTTACTGATGAACTTGTATAAAGTACCTTGCATGGTAAATAGAGGATTACTTGACAACGTGGTCATTTCAGCTTGAAGCGCAAGAGTGGATGTAGTGTTTCTCAGTCCATGATAAAATTTCTTTTCTCCATTTGCAGCAATAATGTAAAGATCGTTGATATCGGTAACTCGAGATAATGCAACATAAACTAGTTGTTGTTCGTGACATTTCTCCTATTCATAAACTATGGAATCAAAAGTACCTCCCTGAGATTTATGGATGGTAATAGCACAAGCCGGTATTAGTGGAAAATGATTTTGTTTAGCTGAGATCGTTCTGTTGTTATTCAACAAAACACTTGTACTTATTCTTGTGATTGGTACAGCTTCTAAGTCGATTTCTTTAGCCATACCAAACCGACAAGCCTTGGTTCTAGCAAGTCAACCCACAGCAGATGATCCTGGAAATCCTTCAAAACCAGTATGGCTCTGAAGCAGCTTCTTGATGAGAAGTCAATGTAAATCAAAATCTTGAGAAGCATATTTTATTAAACTCTATTTTTTTTTTTTTTGTTCTCTATGTTTTTGAACTTGTTCTTTTGTCGACATGGGAAGCTTCTTCAGTGGCTTTGAAGCTTTTATTCTTGCATAGGTTGAGGGATCTGAAATATGATTTTGTTTCTTTTTGTATGATGCAGTCGAAGCCGGTTGTTGCAGTATACTCTGTCTAGCCAGTTCAGGAATCAATTGAAAATCCTCAGGTAATTCGTTTGAACTCAAATCTTCTGGATCGAAATCTTCAAGAAATTCTTGAATATAATTTTGTTATGTCAAAGGTCCAATGTCTTGATGATAAGTTGATGTAGAACAGGCCTGGGCAAACTTTTTGGCTGAAGGGCCACATTAGGAATTCAAAAAGAAGGCAGGCCACACGTAAAATACTATTTTTAGATATATATATTATTTGTTATCATGAAGAAGAAATATAACAAAAAATTATTCTCTAACAACCAAGAATTTAATGGGATGAATGGAACTGTTTTACATCTTTTACCATTTTTTTTAATTTCCGGTGTTAATTTTGTAGTTGAGATTCTTAAAACTGCTTGTAAATTATCATCAGTGATGCTTGATCGTAAAGAATTTTTATTTAGATTCATGATGGAAAATGTTTGTTCATATGCAGGTTGATCCAAAAATAACCAACATTTTTCGGGCAAAATCTTTTAAGTTCATCGAATTTGTCCGAATTAAGAGTATTGTAAAATTTACAGATTTCCTCACGACAGTGCAATTCCCTTAAATTGGTATCACACTGCAGATCTATAATCTGAAGCTGTAGTTCACTCGGTGCACTATCAATTTCTATTGAAAATGGGTCGCGCACTATTGCCAAACTTGTCTCAATTTTTCGGAAGTCGCAAATCTTCATGAAAAGTCGTCATTCAAAGCGTTGATAATTTCACAATATTTTTCAAATTTATTTTCTGGAATCTTCAGCAACTTCATGGTTGGAAAGTGGTCTACCTTGTTAATTAATAAATGTTGAAGGAACAACTGGAGTTTTAATTTAAATCCATTCAAACGCTTTACCATATCATGGGCGTATAAATTTTTCCCTTGTAACACGGTGTTGAAAGTATTTAAGTGTGTCACGATGTCCAGGGTAAACGCAAAATCACAAATCCAGTTATTATCAGTTAATTTCGGAAAGTCCATAATATTTTTCAGTTTTAAGAATAAAATGTCATCTTTAAGATCCCATACTCGCCGAAGAACTTTTCCTAAGCTAAGCCATCGAATTTGGCTATGATAAGGAATATCTGTGTACTCGGATTCAATATCTTGAAGAAAATTAACGAATTGTCTGTGTTTCAGGCCCCTCAATCGTATTAAATTTACTAGTTTAATAATACAAGATCTGACATGTTCAACTTTTAACACACTTTTACATAATACTTGTCGATGTATAATACAATGAATTGTAATTAAATTATAATCAGGATAATTTTCACAAATTTTATGCTGAATTTTCTTTAACGCTCCAACATTTTTACCTTTCAAACTTGGTGCTCTGTCAGTTGTTACGCTTACCATTTTTTTCCATTGTAAATTATATCTTGTTAAGCATTTTTCAACTTTTTCAAATATATCAGCTCCCATTTGGTCTTTAAGAGATTCCATTGAAAGATGCTCTTCAATAATTTCAAAATTAGAGGTACATCCACGTATAAAAATTAATAACTGCACAGTATTCTTTTGGTCGTTACTTTCGTAAAGAGCTATTGAGTACCATGTTATGGATTCTAATACTGATAATAATTGCTCATTCAAATTTGTATCAATACAGTCAGTTTTTCTTACTACGGTTCGCCGAGATAAACTTATATTCTCAAATTTATGTTTAATTTCAGGACATATAATTCCACAAGCTTCAGTCATACATTCTTTAATATAGTCTCCATCAGTAAAAGGCTCGTTGCTTTTTGCAATTATATGAAAAATAACAAAATTTGCCTCTACAGTAGCTTCTTGTTCCTTAGTTACCTGCGTAAACACATTTTGTTGTCTAGATAAATTTTGAATCAGTCCATCAGCAGTTTTCTTTCTCGCTTCCGGAGTTAAATTGGCACCATATTCGGAATGTTTAGTAGTGAAATGTCTTTTAATATTGTACTCTTTCAACACTGAGACACTCTCCCGGCAGATGATACAAATAGTCTCGTTATTTATGTTAGCAAAAAATATTTTGTGTTCCACTTTTCATTGAAGACACGATGCTCTTGTTGAATTTTTCGTTTTTTATTCATTTTTAAAAGGGCTTAAATATTATTTTTATCGCTACTGCCACCAAGATGATAATGCAAAAAAACTAACTGCAGGATGACCGTCAGAGAAAACAGATTGGAACTGTGGCCAGTCAGCAGTCCTACCCTATTACTCTGCCACCGCAACAAAGCCGTTGTCGTCGTCACTGGTTGTCTGTTACCATAGTTTCGTGCGGTTAGTTTATAATTGCAAATTATACCGTTATAAAAGCGCCCGTTGGCTTGCTCTGGTTCGCGCACAATTTCAAATTCTATCTCAATTTGAACAATACAGAGATGATAAAACAATTTACAAGTCGACAAATTCTATAATTTATTACATATACAAATTTATTTTTCAAAAAGGCATCACAAAAGCATAAAATAAGTAAACTTTTTTGAAAATACAATTAAAGCTTGCGGGCTACACAAAAATGTGCAGCGGGCCCCGGGCCATAGTTTGCCCGGGCCTGATGTAGATCAAAATCTTGAGAAGCAGATTTTATTAAACTCTGCATTTTTTTTTGTTCTCTATGTTTTTGAACTCGTTCTTTTGTCGATATGAGAAGCTTCTTCTGGGCTTTGAGGCTTTTATTCTTGCATACTTCTCTCAGTCATACTTCTCTAAGTCATCTTCAAAACAAATCAATAGTTTATTCAGTTTCAGTCAGCAGCGATTTTCGCAAATTACTAACAAAATTAATAGAATATACTCTTTTAGCCTGAAAGTCGTCCATACTGTGCAACTTTCAGCCAGTTCATAGCAGTTCTAATTTGGCTATACTTTCTTCAATGCAGCCACCACCTTATCAGTCAAAGTACTGTAAACCTTACTGGTCTCACCCTGATTC
Source organism: Mastigoproctus giganteus (assembly GCF_048544385.1). Taxonomy (NCBI): domain Eukaryota; kingdom Metazoa; phylum Arthropoda; class Arachnida; order Uropygi; family Thelyphonidae; genus Mastigoproctus; species Mastigoproctus giganteus. The sequence continues at coordinate 226,095,333 of NC_143581.1, read as the reverse complement.
GGCATTCCGGTAGCGTTTTGTGAAATTCAGATCAGGACAACGAATGGACAAGTCACTTGTGGAACCTCAAACGTCAAGGGTTCAGTTCTGTATATTGGCAAAGTGTAGGTGCCATGGAGTAGTTAAATAATTCACAATGCTGTATTGAGGTATTCTACCACCAACGTCTTATTTTGAAGCCTGAGAAGCTGTACAATTCAATAGTTAGTGAAATCTATTTTTAGACAAGTATGATGCCATAACCACAAACTACTGCAAGAAGTTATTGTTTGTTGAAGTGATTGTTTTATTGTTGCGTTCTTGAATCAAAGCCGTTTAAATGTTAAGCAATGAAATGGTTTTGTGTGAAAGAATATTCTTTAATAAAATCTGCAGATTTTATTAAAGTCTACATTTTTTTTGTTCTCTGTGTTTTTGAATTCGTTCCTTTTTGAAATGAGAAGCTTCTTCGGTGGCTTCGAAGCTTTTATTCTTCATAATATTACCACCTACGGCTTACTGTATCGAATCAACATTAGTGACTGAGTTAGCCGCCTTTAAGAAGCGACGCCATTTCCATATCTAAGTATGAACTTACTCTACTGAATCAACTACTTACCCTACCGAATCAATGTTAGTGACTGAGTTAGCATCGTTGGTGCCATTTTGGAAGTTACACCATTTAAAATCTAAATGATCAGCTTTCTTCATTACCAATCAATTGCATAATTTCCGTTACAAGAAAATTTTGTTACCAATCAATTGCGTCATTTCCGTTACAAGAAAATTTCGTTTCCAATCGATTTTACTCTAGTGTGCCACCATAGAAGTTTTCACATCAAAAATAATTTTGATATCATATACTTGGATTTCAGGAAAGCATTTGATACTGTTGCACATGGAAGACTACTGTGCAAATTGGCGCAGCATGGTATTGAGGGCAAGTTGCTACAATGGATAAAAGGATGGTTGAGTGGGAGAAGACAGAGATTGGTAATCAGTGGACACTGCTCTTCATGGACTAATGTTATTAGTGTAGTACCCCAAGTTCGGTGTTCAGTCCAGTGTTGTTTTCTATATTTATCAGTGATATTGATGAAGGTATATCAGGCTTAATGTCAAAGTTTGCAGTGATACAAAGGGTTGTTAAGGACGGTAATGACAATATGCTACTGCCACAGGATCTAGAAAAGTTGGGCAGATCGGCTGAAAAGTGGCAACTGAAGTTTAACATTGACAGATGCAAAGTACTGCATATGGGTCGAAGTAACCCCAGAGAGATGTACCAACTGTGTGGTCCTACACTCAGGAAAGTGGAGAATGAAAAAGACCTGGGGGTAATTGTGCAGTCAGATATGAAGTTTTCTGACAGTGCAGACAGGCTGCCAGGACAGCTCATGGGCTTTTGCTGGAATTTTTCCAGTAGGGATAAGGAAGTGATTACCCCATTGTATAAAGCAATGGTCAACCCACACCTTGAGTACTGCGTGCAGGTCTGGAGGCATCAATTTAGGAAGGATATAGAGTTGCTAGAACGAGTACATTGAAGGTTAACAAGACTGGTGAGGGGAACAAAGGGACACCCCTTTGTTCCCCTCGCTTAGGATTATTAGTGTTCATAATTCGTAGTTTTGGAAGAGATTATGTGAATTTGAAAATTATTTTCGATGGAGTGCCAGCATATTGTTATTGCTTATATGAATATCTCAATGAGGTGTTACCAAGATCTTGGATTGGCCATGGGGTCACCCATGTTCCCAGCTTCCCTTGAATGGCCACCCGGAAGCCCTGACCTATCAACATGTGAAAGTTCATTATGGGAATTCATAAAGGATAATATTGCACAACAAAGATTTAATACCACTGATGAGCTCAAAGAAGCTGTAAGATTTGCCTTAAAAATGCTGTACTCCCCAAAATGATGTGAAGGATGTTCCCACAGAACTTGTCAGCAAATTACCTGTATTTGAAACATACTGATCCATTGGGTTATTAAACTTGTTGTTTTATGTTTCTTTGTTGGTATTGCTATAAATAATTGTTATGTTGTAGTAGTGCAAATTGATTTGTATTTTCCAATTTCAAATAGGGGTAACGGCACTTTGTGGCCACCCTGAAGAACAAGGGTGGCGGACCTATGACATGCATACAAATTTTTTGAGCATGGATTTCAGAGCCTTCCAATAAAAAAATTTTCAAATTTCGAAACACCATCATTCCAGGAATCCACATTGTCGTGACCTGCACATGCTCTTTCTCTCTGCTAAGCATGTAGTGACGTCACGCCATTCAGTAAATATCTGTATTCATGCACTGATTTGTTTGAAGTCAAGAGTGGTGACGTACTGACGAAATTGTGTGATTATTCAAGAAATGTCTTGAATATTGCCAAAAATTAAAGAGGAGCATGCGAGGGTAGTTTTTTTTTAAAGATTTAGCCAATTTTGGCATACACCCTTAAAAAGGTGCATGCCAAAATCCTGTTTCATCATATTAATCTTAGCAACCTACATGCAGTTACTTCATAACTAGTAAGAATGTTTTCTGTTCCTTTCACTTGATTGTTTTTAGAACTCAGAACCCTGTACATACTCTTGGCTATAATTCTTAATGTCCATAAGAAGATAAACATACAGGGTTCCAGTATCTAAAAACAGTACAAAATATTATATCATATCTGTAAATATATATACGTGTATTTATTTTATTTTATTTTTTTGCAGGAAACGAATATCTGGTCAGTATTATGTTTTCTCACTATGATCAGAACAATAATGGACAGTTGGAGGCTGAAGAGCTGTGGCAAGTAGCAGAGAGGGACCACCTGGGACAGCTATCTACATCCTGTATCCTTGCTGATATGTTGCTCTTTGATGATGCAGACCATGATGGGAAACTGAATATCAACGAGTTCTATCTTGCTTTTAGTAAGTTATACAGTAAGTTGTCCAGCTTTCTCTGCTTCCTAACTCCTCTTTGCTCTGTGCTGCCATCTTTTTAACTGCCTTCAGTACTGTGGACACATGCATTTACTAATTTAGTTTTGCTTGCTGCATCATGATGTGCTAATAAGTCGTGCATGTGAAAATTTCTTTCTGTTTTCGGTACTACTGGTACCAAACTTTGAAATTTTGCTATCCTCTTTTTTTCATAAATGCTGTTATAAAAAGTAATCTAATTGTATTATTGGTGTTTTTCCCAAATAGTTTTTTGCTGTTATTGGTGTTGTTGTTGTTACAAAAATTGATAACATTTACTTACTGAGATCTTTCCCTGTTTTCAGAAGTCAAAACCTTATATAAATAACTGAATAAAATAAATTTTATTTCGGTACTACTGATAGCAAACTTTGAAATTTTGCTGTCCTCTTTTTAGGATCCATAGTTTAACGAAGGACCCTTATAATGTCACTCAGTTGTCTGTCTATCTGTCCATCTGTCTGTCACAGCTTTGTATCTCTGGAACAACACAACCTATTGACTTGAAATTTTGCATGGGTTTGTACATCATGTGGGTCAACATAATGCCATATTGATCATGTTGACAAAAATTTGTCTGAGAAATGGAGGGGTAAAATGTGGGTTGGAACAAAAAATGTTGTCAACAACCTATAGCTTATTATACACCATTGGAAAGAGCTCAACGAGTAGATTTAAAATATAATTTTTAAATAAATTTAAAATTAAAAATGGCGTGAGACAGGAAAATGTGAGTAATTTTTCTGTCCCCCCCTCTATTTCCATCGCTAATGGAGCTAAAAATTTAAAAATCACATTAACTATGTGCAGTGGTGAGGTGTGAATACTTTAACAATGAGCTCGCGGTTTTGCCGACTTTTTGATATGAAACATCCTTGGGGATTCCTGCCATGGATGACATCACAGAAGTGACATCATGCACGGCAGGCTTCCACCAGAGGTGCTAGTAGTGTAATTAGAGCACATGACACATTTTTCGTGACCGGTGTGATATCTCGAGTCAGCCTGGTCCTCATCCCCCCCTCCCTCTTTACGGTGATATCTGGATACGATAGTATTTCGAGTTCTAACCTTTTAATAGTAGGACGTCACAATCATACTTCCTGAAGTAAGTATGACTGCAACAATACAAATATTTGTCAACAATTTATTTTTTCGTCTCGCATTTTCGTAACATTCCATTGTTAGGTTCCCCCGAACCGCTGCGTATGTCGTTTCAACTACAAAGTACTTCAATCGACGCTGTTTTCTAGAGTCATTTAGATACGTTGCAATCGCAGGTATACATCAATTACTTTAGTTATCATAAATCCATTGTATCTTGTCTTTTAGAAATTATAAAAATTTGCGAAAGTTTAATTATATATTTACAATACAAAAGCTCTTTTATTTCATAATCAGTATACAAATCAAAATACAGTACCTAAAAGAAATGTGAAGAAAAAAGCATCTACCGTGTGAGCTTGGTACATGCGCCACTTTTTTTATTCGTCTCTCTGTCTCTTTTTTTTTTTTAACTAGAGAAATATAATGGATGCATTTTATTTTCATGATAAAATTTTAATATTGCGAATAAAAAATAACACAAAATATTTCCCTTATGACAAAACATTCTACGATATAAAAATAAAAAACAAATAGTACATAAAAAACAAACTCTTCTAGAAAAGGTACACAATAATCACAGATTACATAAAAAAATTATTATACAAATATTTAAGAAAAATTTATTCTAAAACTTGCCATATACAATTTACTTTATTAATATTTGTTGTCGATCTTCCGCTTTGCTCAATAGCTGAGCAGTGATTATAGAGAAATGATTTGACGTAACGATCCGGATCAAATTGAAGCAGTGGTTTTCGGTTTAGATGTATGGTCATCATAATCTGCAATGTGTTTAATTGTCAACATTTATTCATTCATTTATACAATATTATTCATTACACTGAAAGCACTGCTAATCGCAGTGGTTTCAAAGATATTTCTGGCTTTCTTAATTGAAGAGGGAATTTCACTCAATTTTAAAGATAAACTGTCTTCGACAAAATCTCTAAAATCATTAATTTTTATTTCATATTTTATCAGAAAACTTAAATTTCTTATTCGTTTTTCACCATCTTGCCATGGAGTTTCTTTCATATTCCACGATTCCAGATAGCATATGTTTAAAATTTCTTTCAATTCCTCACCGTCAATAGTATCATTATTTTCTTTTTTTAATTTAAAATTACTCTGTTGCATTAAGATGGGATTCTTCCTCTTGCTCAGAATAATCACCTGAGAGGGCATAAATTCAAATTGAGGAAAGACAGATGTAGGATAGACGTGAGGAAATTTGCCTTTAGCCAGCGGGTGATTGGTTGCTGGAATAGACTTCCATCCCTTGTCGTGGAAGTTGATAGCCTAAATAAGTTTAAGGCTCAGCTGGACAGGTATTTCGAACCAACAGAGGGGTGAAGTGGAAGTGGTTATTTTTTATTTCTTTATTTATTTTATTTTATTTTATTTTTTTGGCTGATGCTGCATAAGCTTGCTTTCTTGCATCAAATGCCTCTACTAATGCTAATGCTAATGTTAATGCTAATGCTAATGTGTCACGAGGTAAATTTTTAAATGTGTTCTTACTTTCAATTCCTTCAAATTCTTCCAACTTCAACATGCTCTCAATTTTAGCTTCATAATTTCCTTCAGAATTTTTCAAATTAGCGATAGCATTGATAGAATAATTAATTTATCTGCTTTTACCATAGTGATTCTGTAAAGCTTCTGAAAGGTAAGAGAGCTCCTGCAGGATGTCGATCATTAGTGCTAAATCGTTAAGAAATTCCAGATTGGAAAGTCGGTTTAATAATCCAGAATATTTAATTAACTTTCTGATTCGATTACGATTATGTTTGCGCAAAGCGGGATAATTCCTCCAACCCTCCATTGCCGTCCATAAGCTACAAGCTGCCCATCATGGCCCGAACACACGACCGATCTTTATAGTTTCCACATCAAGTTCTGTAGCAATCATCCTTAACTCGCGCTTGTTTTTTGGAGATTGGTGATACATTTTTTTTTTAATAAACTGCCTTCCAATTGCCTGTATGTCATTATATTTTGGAGCATTTTCTTCCAGTGAAAGTCTCGACGCAGTTTCCAAATCTGCCAACATTTCATCTTTGGAATGTTTACTTAATATCTTAGTTACCTCAGTCTCCCCCTATGTTGCTACTGTCACTAGTTCTTTGAATACTGGGCAAAATATCGGAATCACTCAGATATTCAGCTACTGTGACCATGTAAACATAGATGGAGAAATTTACTGAAATGCGTGGATCACTTACTTCTCTGAAAAACATGATTTCTTGTCGGAGTAAAGAGGAACCACAACACAGGTTGACCAGAAGCTATTATTCGTGGTGGGGATCTTCTTAATCCTCTGACTGGCTATGGAAAGCATATTAACTAGTTCGACTTCTCAGAATGTGGCTGCATAGGTTTTACGGACATCATTAACGTTGTGGGTGAAAGGGACGATAATCCCTTTCACCCTTAATTTCCGCTTTCTAATTACTTAAAGGCCAGAGGTGAGCATTGTCCTCACCTCTGGCCTTTAAGGTGAGGACAATGCTCACAAAGTTGTCTATCGTAATCCGTTTGTTTTACGGAAATTATTTTAAATGTTTCCATAGAAACCAAAAGGAATTCAAAAAAATTCGCTATGAAGGAGTTCGTTAAACAGAGGTCCAACTGTAATTAGCTCAAAAATGAAGCTATTTTAAAATACATAACTGGTCAATTGTGCCATTAAAATGCTGGGGATGGGCCCCCAGCATTTTACTGTAGTTCCAACTGTAGATACTCAATAATTAAATTCAGGATTTCATTTGTAAAATAAAAATCGTTTCAACAATGGGCTTACAAATTCTCAAAAAAAATAACAATGGGCTCTCGAGAGCCCATGCGAGCCCACTATAGCTCACCACTGGCTATGCGTTATTTGATGCTTATCAGGGGTAAACTATTCCGATTGAAATCTATCATTTACTTTTTGTGTTAAAATTAAAAAACCAATTTTTTATTGTGCTTAGTAGCACTCTTCTTTGTGCTAAGTAACTCTCCTTTTGGTGACAAAAAGGTTGCTAAATAGTTAGTTAATAATTCTATAAAGGTCATTTGTAAATTTTGTGATGAGAAGTATTTTTTAACAATTTTCAAAGCTGGATTGTCCTGGCAAGGAGGTACTCAGAGAGCCAGTGTTGAGGCAGCAGTGGTGGGGAGGTGCCTGTGCTGGGTCATGCACAGCCCTCACCTGCCAGTCGCTTCTCCCACCCTTGTCATTCACAACAACTGGAAAGACTCAAATAGACAATGTTTTCGTTAGTTCCTCAGTTGTAGGTCATGCCGGGATACTAGAAACTTTTTTTCAGTTACCATAAAGCTCTCTATTTGAGATACTACACTAACGACCATTCGTGACTACAGACTCTTCATGCTGAGCACCCAGCACTCAGTAGTTGACTGATTTATTTTTCATAAATACTGTTTTATAACAAGTAATCTAATTGTATTATAGGTGTTTTTCTCAAATAGTTTCTTGCTTTTGTTACAAAAATTGATAACATTTTCTTACTGAGTGAGATCTTTCCTTGTTTTCAAAAGTCAAAACCATTGATAAATATCTGAACAAAGTAATTTTTTTTTTTTTTTTTTGTGTGGATTTATATACATAGTTTATATAAATATTGTGGTTTACAGGTGATGGATTATGGATTTACCTTATTTGATGAAATAATATGGAATTACCTTATTTCCATAACAGTAATAATAGTATTTGTAATGGCAAATGATGCTAGAAAGCAAGCTTATACAGCATCAGCAAAAAAAAAAAAAATCAAAAATCCCTTCTCATTTCGCCTATCCATGCTCTCCAATTTTCATTTATTCACCATTTTAAAATGAAGATCAATGCAAATCAGAAAACAGTGTTTACTGCTGTTTCACATGAAAATAATTGTAAAAGGTGTAGGGAGAAGCTATGCATTATGGTCCCGTGGTATATTTATTTTATAAATACAGGTAACCCTCGTATAACGCGGTACCTATACAACGTGGTTTATAAATTGTGGCTACCCTTGTATGACACGGTCGTGGTTTCGATTTATTGCGATCTACAAATTGTATCGCTTCTTTTCGCACACTTTTACCACGCGACTTAAAAATTAAACTTTATATTCATTAAATTTGTGTCTGCTCGTATAACGGTGTGGTTGCCAGAACTGAATTTATATAAGGGGAAACACACAAGTACGTACATACATTTTTTTGTGTAGTGCCAATTTTTTACCTTATAAAGAGTTAATTGTTGCGCAAGTAGTTATAAATAGTGAATTTATTCAGGGAATACCCCTTGGCATGCACATGCAATTTCTTTTGTGTAGGGTCAACTGTTTAACGTATAAAGTATTTCTGCCAGGAAAGTGCATTAAAAATCATAATTAGTTGATCTTAAGCTGAGCATTTTCTTTTCTGGTAAGTTACATTCATAATTAATGTGAAAAAAATTTAGGTAAAAAAATTTATTTTTTATAGTAATGGCTACCAAAACTGCAAAAGGAAAAAACCCAACATTGGAAAGAAAATTCATTTCTCTCGAAGAAAAAATTAAAATCTTGGATTGGTTGAAAAATGGAGAAAAACAAGGAGTTGTTATAAGGACTTTGAATTTAAATGAATCAACAAGTCGTACAATCAAACAAAATGAGCAGAAAATCAGAGATAGTGTTATTGCTGGGTCAACGATAAGTGCAGAACATGTTGCTCGTGTATGTGATATTTTAATGGAAAAAATGGAGAAAACTCTAATGGTTTGGAACTCACAAGAAAATGCCTTTGAGTGGAAACCTTATTAAACAAAAAGCCCTCAAAATTTATTAGTATTTAAAAGAACTTGAACAAGATTTTTCAGAAGAAAGCTCTTAGCATGAATTTTGTGCCAGTAAGGGCTGGTTCGAAAATTTTAAAAAGCGATTTTCTTTGAATAATCTTCAGCTCCAAGGAGAATCAGCATCAACAGATGTAGATGCTGCCTGAAAATTCCCAGAAGAACTTTTAAAAATCATTGGAGAAGGTGGATATAGTCCAGACCAGGTATTCAGTGCAGACGAATTTTGGGTTAAACTGGGAAAAATTGCCAAAACGCACTTATATATCAAAAAATGAAAAAACAGCTCCTGGATTCAAAGTTTCTAAAGACACAATTACCCTACTGTTTTGTAGTAATGTGTCAGGTGATTACATGACAAAACCAATGTTAATTAACCGATCTTTAAATCCTCGTGCTATGAAAGCAATTGACAAGTCCACCCTCCCTGTTTATTGGAGAGCCAACAAAAAGGCATGGCTTACAGCTAGCATATTTGAAAATTGTTTTTTTAACTGTTATGTGCCTGATATAGAAAGATATACAAAGAAAAAGAATATCGACTTTAAAATTTTACTAATTTTAGATAACGCGCCAGGGCACTCCAAAAATGTAACCCATCCGAATATTAAAATAATTTATTTGCCGCCTAATACAACGTCACTTATTCAACCCCTTGATCAAGGGATAATTTCAATATTTAAAGCATATTATATTCGTCAAACATTCAAATTAATTTTGGAAAAAATGGAATGTAATCCAAACATGACACTGCCTCAAGTGTGGAAAGAGTTTTCAATATTTAATTGTGTAAAAGTTTTTCTCTGTGTAAAAGAGTTAAAACCCTCTACACTGAAAGGTTGCTGGAAAAAAATACGGCCTGGTGTTGACCTTAATTAAAATTTCGTACCTCCTGTGGATGCTGAACTAAGTCGTATAACAAACCTGGCGCACATTTGTGGTGGCAAGGGATTTTTCGATATGGTTAAAAATGAAATTCATGAATTAATTGATGAAGACACAGATTTAAATGAGGAGGAAAGTTCTACTGAAGATTCTGATTGTGCTGAGTCCGTTAAAGAGTTCAGTCTAAAGAAATTAGCAGAAGGATTAAATTTGGCACAAAAGTTAGGAAGTTATTTTATGGATAATTATCCCTCAATAGAGCACTCAGAAAAATTCAAAAGACGATTGGACAGTTGTTTAGCTCCATATTATGAACTTAATAAAAAAATTGCAGCATAATGGTAAGCAAGGTCTTATTACCGACTTTTTTATAAGAAAACCAGCTGAAGTACCCATTGAGAATTATACAAATAATATCGAAGAGATTTCAAGTGATAACGACATCCGACCACTCGTAAATAAAGAATATCTACAAAATATTTTTTCTGAAGACAGTGATGACGATTAAAATATCCATTTCTTTAATTTTGAAATTTATGCATTATGTGCAATGAAATTTATATACAATTCCTAATTTTTATAATTTTATGCTATTTGTAAAATAATAAGAGGAGTTCAGCTTTATGAGAACTTTGGGGAAATAAGGACATTATTATACAGAGGGCAGATAAAGGAGATACAGTGGTAATACTAGATAAACCTGATTATATTAATAAGTTGGATTCAGTTGTTTCAGATACCTCCACTTATCTTAAAGTAGACCCGGCACCGTTTACCAATTTGGTCAATCAATACAATAAAACGTTAACCACGTATCGAAAAAAAAAACGACTACATTACTATAGCCCAGTTAAAAGAATTGAAGGCCAAAACATACAATATTCCTGCACTTTTCGATCTGGTAAAATTACACATGACTGGATTTCCTATTCGACCTATTGTTTCCTACAGGAACTCGGCATTTTCATCCTTAGCCACACATGTGTGTGGCGTCTCCATAGCCAGGTGGGAAGGAGCAGCAGTGCATAGCACACGCTTCTTGATTAAACCGGGGTTCGAGCCCGTCACCACCAAATGTGGAGGATGCGGAAAGGTCAGGGAATGACCACCGCATGACCCGGAGCAATATGGCCTTAGTTGCTAATGCTCCTTAAAAAAAAAACCAAACAAACAAGCCACACATGTATATAGCATTATAAAACCCTTTAGACAGGTAATACAATTTGGGATTAAGAACTACGATACATTATTTAATAATCTTAAAGACTGTAGACTTGGCAACAATGACAATTTATTCTCACTAGATGTTACCTCGTTATATACGAATGTAAATGTTGAATACACATTAGATATTATTTGGGATATGTTAAATAAAAACTGGATACCGATTAATTATACGAAGCTACCTATTAAGGAAATTTTTCACTTAATTAAACTGTTAGTTGAGGCCAACTATATCACCTTTCGAGACAAGGTGTACAAACAAATTTTTGGATTGCCAATGGGTTTGAGCCTGAGCGGCTTAATGTCAGATCTATCTCTCAACGATTGAGCATATACATTTGACACCTTTTCGACCCCGTATCACATACTATGGGAGATATTTAGACGATGTTTTAGTTATTACTGATAGTAGTACTATCCATGACATTTTGCATTCATTTAATAATATTCATTCTAGACTCAAATTTACATTGGAAAGGGAGGATACGGATACAAAGTCATTAAACTTTCTAAATTTCACGCTTACTCGGGACTCGAATAAAATCTAATTTAGCATCTACCGAAAACCTACAAACACCGGTATCTGTGACATAAGCATAGGTAAATCAAAATTGAGAGTAGGAGTGTGCTATAGGCCTAATGACTCTGATGAGTATAATAAGATACTGTACAGGGAAATAGAGTGGGCCAGTAAATCAGAGAGTCTTATAATGGGGGATTTTAATTTCCCAGATATTGACTGGAATTTGTGGGTTGGTCACTCACACACTAGCAAGGCTTTTGTGGATTTATTGGATGATTGTTTTCTACACCAGCATGTTCGGGAGGCAACTAGAGGGAGTAATACTCTTGATCTGATTATCAGTAGTGATTCTTCATGCATTAGGAATCTGCAGATAAATGAACCACTGGGTGGCAGTGATCACAGTGTGCTGAAGTGGGATTTACTCAAGGAGGTAACTACCATCAGAGGTAAAGGGAAGGGTTTTTGCTTTCGTAAAGGAGACTATGCTGGTCTGAGACAGTATTTAAATTCTATACAGTGGGACCAACTGATGATGTTACCAACAGCAAATTCAAAATGGGAAGCATTCAAGGAACTAATCTTGGAAGCTACCAGGCTTTACATACCAACCAAGAAATATTGTTCAAGGTTCAGGCCTAAATGGTTGTCAGATGAACTAATGAGACATATGGCAGAGAAGAAAAATGCATGGGATACATACAAATTAATGGGTGACGTGGAAGCCTATGATAGATATAAGTTGGTCTGTAACCAAGTCACAAAGGAGATTAGGCAGGCAATGGCAGATTATGAGAAATCCTTGGCAAAGGATGCAAAGAAAAACAGAAAAGAGTTCTTTACCTATTTAAACTCAAGAAGGAAAGGGATGAATCAGATTGGTCCACTGGATGTTGATGGTTCAACAGTTGAGGATCCAGCTCAGGTGGCTAACAATCTAAACGAGTATTTTGCATCTACATTCACACATGAGGAGTTATTCAGGAAGGGGAATGTCGTAGGTGAAGTAAACATTGGCAGTGAGCTAGATGATTTTCTAATAACTGAGAGGAAAGTGGAGGAGAAATTGTTGAGGATAAACATAAAAAAGGCACCCGGGGTGGATGGGATCTATCCAGTTATATTAAAGGAGGCAGCAAAGGAAGTAAGCAAACCCCTAGCCATAATTATGAGAGCTTCTTTGGACTCAGGGGAGGTACCCATGGACTGGAGATGTGCAAATGTAACCCCAATTCACAAAGGAGGATCAAAGGCTGACACAAGTAATTATAGACCTGTTAGTTTAACTTCGGTTCCAGGAAAATTAATGGAGGCACTGGTTAAAGAAGCACTGCAGGATCATCTGGACAAGAATTCAGTTATAGCTCAGACACAGCATGGGTTTGTTAAGGGCAGGTCTTGTCTGACCAATTTGATTGGATACTATGATGTAGTCACAAAAGAACTGGATGCAGGGAATAACTTTGATATTATATATTTGGATCTTAGAAAGGCTTTTGATACTGTTGCGCATGGAAGACTGCTGCACAAATTGGAGAAGTGTGGCATTCGAGGCAAATTGCTGCTATGGATAAAGGGATGGTTGAGTGGCAGAAGACAGAGAGTGGTAATCAATGGACACTGCTCAACGTGGACTAATGTTATTAGTGGAGTTCCTCAGGGTTCAGTGTTGGGTCCATTGTTGTTTTCTGTATTTATAAATGATATTGATGATGGTGTATCAGGCTTAATGTCCAAGTTTGCAGACGATACAAAGGTTGGCAGGGTTGTTAAGGACACTACTGATACTATGCTGCTGCAACAGGATCTGGAAAGGTTGAGCAGATGGGCTGAGAGGTGGCAAATGAAGTTTAACATTGACAAATGTAAAGTACTACATATGGGAAACAGTAACCCCAGATCAACGTATCAACTCTGTGGTACTACGCTGACAGTGGTAGAGAATGAAAAGGACCTGGGGGTAATTGTGCAGGCAGATATGAAGTTCTCTGAGCAGTGCAGACAAGCTGCAAGAGTAGCTCATGGTGTCTTGTCAACGATATACAGGAATTTTTCTAGCAGGGACAGGGATGTGATTATTCCCTTGTATAAGGCATTGGTCAGGCCACACCTTGAGTACTGTATACAGGTCTGGAGGCCTCATTTCAAGAAGGATGTAGAGCTGCTGGAACGAGTACAGAGAAGGGCAACAAGATTAGTGAATGGAACAAAGGGTTGCTCTTACGAAGAAAGGCTTAAGTTTTGCAAATTACAGAGCCTGGAGACTAGGCATCGCCGAGGTGATCTGATAGAGGTGTACAAGGCTTTGAATGGCTTGAGCATGCTCAATGCCGATGGAATTCTTCCTCTTGCTCAGAATAATCACCTGAGAGGGCATAAATTCAAATTGAGGAAGGACGGATGTCGGATAGATGTGCGGAAATTCGCCTTTAGCCAGCGGGCAGTTGGTTTGTGGAATAGACTTCCATCGCTTGTTGTTGAAGTTGATAGCCTAAACAAATTTAAGGCTCAGCTGGACAGGTATTTCGAACGAATTGAGGGGTGAAATGGGAGTAGTGGTTGTTTTTTTTTTTTTTTTTTTTTCTTTTATTTTGGCTGATGCTGAATAAGCTTGCTTTCTTGCATCATATGCCTATGCTAATGCTAATGCTTCTACATTATAATAGCTATTACCCGTTCACCTACAAAAGATCGATTATCTTTAATCAATTTCTAAATGCCTATAAATATTCAACAACGGAATCTGCTTTGGGCTTAGAAATACAAATATTAACTAGCAGGTTCTTAAACAGGGGTTATCCCCTTGCCACAATAAACTGAATTAGAGTACAGGCTAAGGATAGGATACAAAATACTACAGAAACCAACAATAGTAATATCAAAAAAAAATTTATTTCTGTCCCATATGTTGAACAATGGCACAAACAACTTAATAGATTCTTTAAAGATACCGAATTTAAAATTGTGGCCAGGCCAATACGGAAATTACACACTATATTGAACAATCGCTCGATTCTTTCCGCGTTCGCAACACAAATTAATGATCTGGTATACAACGTTTCTTGCGGTGATTGCAATTCGTCTTACCAAGGTTCAACACGATTTTTTCTAAATATTTGTGTAAATCAACATGAAGCCTTAGTTCGTGCTTCTCATTCAGCAGCGTCAGAATTAGCCTTTCGTGCCATTAACAAAAAACATACTTTTTTATTTAACGAGGCCAAAATACTTAATGTTCAACGTAATTATACGTGACTATTAATTGCAGAAACCGTAGAAATTAAATTACACAAGAATTCTGTTAATGCTCAACCCTATTCGGTAATTTTCATTCCTGTGATCACGACATACGGTCAAAAAGTGTTGTAAGCTTCAGGAAGGAAAATCGTTTTGAATATTTCCGTTAGATTCTTTTTAATTTTTAATTGCATTAAATTGATTTTTAATTGTGTTAAATTGGTTTTTAATTTATTTTTTGCTCTAATGTAAGTTTTCAATTTTTTCGTTTTAATTTCTGGAGTACTATATTGAGGTAAACTCCTCTTATTATTTCACAAATATTAATATCAACGTAGAACATATTGAGTATTACAGCTCTGATTCATACTATCTAATTTTATGCTATGTATTTGTTAAATAGGTAGTTATATGAATGAATAAAATACGTTTTTGTTGAATGTCATTGTTGTTTTTATAATTAAAAAAATACTACAGAACGTAACCCTACATTTTGTATGAAATCTGAACCTCATATAATGTGATTTCTATAATGCATGATATTTCTGGAACCTAACCTCCGTGTTATACAAGGGTTACCTGTACAACTAAATTCTGTAGTCTCTACTGTTTTTCCGTTCATTGCAAGCTGATATTCAAATATACACTAGCTTCTAACAGAATAATAATAATAATAAATAATGACTTTGTCAAGGCAAAAAAAGTTAATATATATATAAAAAAAAGAGGGCTGCACAAATAGTCGAGGTCCTCTGTATTAGTATTTGAAATAATATACAAGGTGATCATAAGCTACCTGAAGAAAACATTATAACAAAGTTTTATTGTGGGGACTTGAAAAGAAAAGGGAAATATGTAAATAATAAATATGCTAATAATGCTGTTTCAATTAATTTTTATGTGTATTAAAAACACTTTGTAAAAGGTAATGTCATATACTTTATGTTGCACGTATGAAACTGGAGGTAAAGCAGTGGAATTTGTAATTAGAAAATCGACTCTCTCTCTTTGGAAGAATTGCAATTTCTCTTGTCTGCTGCTATAATACTATATGGCTGCCCTCAATGCGTATAAATGAGACAAAAGAATGAAGTGTAAAACTGAGTGGTGTTGATATCAAAGTGCGAACAAGCTAGATTGATAAAAAAAAAAAAAAAAAAGGCCTTCCTTCATCACAGTTAGTTGGGATGAAGAATTAGCCAAACTTTAAACAAATTATCCTCAGTTTCACTTTTAGAAGAATTCAGTGTAAGAGATGTTTAAAAGTTTACAATTACCAAAGATATCTATACTCAAAACAATGATCAAGATCCTGCAACTGCATTCTTTATAAGTTCAAAATAGGTCAAGGCTCTTTTGCAATTCTAAGATTGCTGTTTCAGTTTCGCCCAGAAGCCCATCTGAATTTTGAATACTTCTGTTCTGCTCAACTTATTATCATTAGTAGAGACATATGATGCAAGAAAGCAAGCTTATGCAGCATCAGCCAAAAAAAACCCACTCCCATTTCACCCCTCCGTTCGTTCAAAATACCTGTCAAGCTGAACCTTAAATTTATTTAGGCTATCAACTTCCACAACAAGGAATGGAAGTCTGTTCCACCAACCAACTACCCGCTGGCTAAAAGCAAATTTCTGCACATCTATCCTACATCTGTCTTTCCTCAGTCTGAATTTATACCCTCTCAGGTGATTATTCTGAGCAAGAGGAAGAATCCCATCAGCATTGAGCATGCTCAAACTGTTCAAGGCTTTATACACCTCTATCAGATCACCTCACCGGTGCCTAGTCTCCAGACACTGCAATTTGCAAAATTTAAGCCTTTATTCATAAGAGCAACCCTTTGTTCCATTCACTAATCGTGTTGCCCTTCTCTGTATCATTCCAGCAGCTCTACATCCTTCTCGAAATGAGGCCTCCAGACCTGTATACAGTACTCAAGGTGTGGCCTGACCATTGCCTTATACAAGGGAATAATCACCTCCTTATCTTTTTCATTCTCTACCACTGTCAGTGTAGTACCACAGAGTTGATACGTTGCTCTGGGGTTGCTGTTTCCCATATATAGTACTTTACATTTGTCAATGTCAAACTTCATTTGCCACCTCTGAGCCCATCTGCTCAACCTTTCCAGATCCTGTTGCAGCAGCATAGCATCAGTAGTGTCCTTAACAACCTTGCCAACTTGTATCGTATGCAAACTTGGACATTAAGCTTGATATACCATCATCAATATCATTTATAAATACAGAAAACAATAATGGACCCAACACTGAACCCTGAGGGACTCCACTAATAACATTAGTCCACAATGAGCAGTGTCCATTGATTACCACTCTCTGTCTTCTCCCCCTCAACCATCCCTTTATCCATAACAGCAATTTGCCTCCAATGCTACACTGCTCCAATTTTTGCAGCAGTCTTCCATGTGCAACAGTATCAAAAGCCTTTCTAAGATCCAAATTTATAACATCAAAGTTATTCCCTGCATCCAGTTCTTTTGTGACTGCATCATAGTATCCAATCAAATTGGTCAGTCAAAACTTCCCCTTAACAAAACCATGCTGTGTGCGAGCTATAACTGAAGTCTTGTCTAGATGATACTGCAGTGCTTCTTTAACCAGTGCCTCCATTAATTTTCCTGGAACAGAAGTTAAACTCACAGGTCTATAATTACTTGTGTCAGCCTTTGATCCTCCTTTGTGAATTGAGGTCACATTTGCACATCTCCAGTCAATGGTACAAGGGCTTGCAAATCGGTTTTATAAACCGGTTAAATCCAGTTTTCATATTGAGTTGTTAAAACCAAAACTGAGCTTCTAAAACCGGATTCGAATATTTTCTTAGTTAGCCCTCGAATATAGTTTTTTGTTACGCACATTTTCTTTTGTTTGTTCGTTTGTCTGGATCATTCACCTGTTTTTTTTTTTTTTTTTGTTTTAATTTGTTTTTTATTTTATTTTATGTTTAGGTATGAATCTCATATGCAAGTGGCCCAAATCTAAGAAGGGTGCCTTTTATCTTCCCACCTGTATCATGGCTCGATGCAGGTGTACTCATTTACGACTGAGTTAGTCGGAGCGATAGCGTAAAAGAAAATGCTCAACATTTCACCATTCCATCTATCTTGTTTGCCCGGCAAGTTATGGAATGCGCCTTATTGATGGTTACCCACTAGAAACAGATTCGCTGAATATTGCATCAAATTTCAATCGTAGAAAGTTTTTTGCTTCTTTATTCCTATTAAATTTGCGATCAAATGTTCTCCAAAAAAGCAGCTTCACCAAATTTAGCTTTTATGTAATTTTGAAAATACAATAGATTTAATTGGGGGAAAAAAATTGCAAGTAAATAAAAAAAAATTTCTTTTGTGAAAATTTTGAAACTTGCCTCGTTTAGACTCTTCATTCAGTGCTTGCGGGAGTGACGCATAGTATTGTGCCTTTGTTATCTTCAATATTTTTATTTAAAATTGTCGGTGATATAAATTCCTACTAATTAATATTTATTACTCTTAATATGTCTAAGATGAAATCAGATGTATGGAATTATTTTTCTCGAAAAGCAAAGGTGAAGCACAATGTTCGAAATGTCAGAAGATAATCAAGTTGTCTGGAGGATCTACATCATCTTTAATGTTGCATTTAAAGAAAATGCATCAGATTGACATTAAACAAGATAACAACGAGCCTCCCATAAAAATGGTAAGAACATTAGAAAACTTTATCGTTAAAAAATCTATGGAAGAAGAGATTTCAAAATTAGCTGCTTTAGGTGGATTTTCTTTTAATTCAATTGCCAAGAGTGAGTTTATACAATCAAGCTTTCACCTTCAGAGAAATAAATACGATAAATTACCACCAGCCTCAGTGAATGGAATTAAAAATACGGTTCTGAATTATTATAAAACTAAGAAAGAAGAACTCATTCAGCATTTAAAAAATTCATTGGTTTTGGGTGCACGGTATTCATTGACTCTAGACGAATATACAAAATAAAAGGTATATGAATATAAATGTGCATTCA
This sequence comes from Mastigoproctus giganteus, assembly GCF_048544385.1. Lineage (NCBI taxonomy): Eukaryota > Metazoa > Arthropoda > Arachnida > Uropygi > Thelyphonidae > Mastigoproctus > Mastigoproctus giganteus. The sequence continues at coordinate 226,076,549 of NC_143581.1, read as the reverse complement.
AAAGACAATCATTGGTCGTTAGGTCTTATTGACATTAATGGTTCACTTGATAGCAGAAAAACTGAGCAAATTGTGAAGGGATACTTGAAGGAATTTGGTTTGAATTTGGACGAGGATATTGTTGCCTGCACCACCGATGGAGCAGCAATGATGATTAAGTTTGGCAAGCAAATTACGCCTAATCATCAACAATGTATAGCCCATTGTATACATCTGTCAGTTATAGATGTACTTTATGAAAAAGCAATCAATTATGGTGCCACAGTCTCTGAGTCTCCCAAAGACAATGAAGAAAATGAAAATAATGAGGAAATTAGTGATGATGAAGAAGTTGAAGAAAGCCAGCAAGGCATGCTTTATCAAACTGACTTTACCGATGAGCTCATTTGTTTCTTCAATCCAGTGGCCAATATTGCACAAACTATTAACAAAGTCAGAAAAATTTGTAAGCTTTTTCGAAAATCGCCTACCAAAAATGACATATTACAAAATTTTGTTAAAGCAAAATTTAATGGGAAAGAATATAAACTTATATTAGATTGCAAGACTAGATGGGATAGCACATTCTATATGATTGAGAGATTTTTGAAATTGAAAAATTGCATTCCAAATGCTCTATGTGCAGTAATATCAACTGAAGCTGTGTCTGACGATGCCTGGAAAACACTTGAATTCCTATGTGAAACTTTGCGACCAGTTGAAATGATTCTGAAGGCTATAACCTCAGAAGATACAGACTTACTTAAAGCACAGTCTTCAATAGAATTTCTGCTTGCTAAGCTTGATACAGCAGAAAACCCATTTGCTTTAAAGTTTCACCAAAGCCTTTTGCAGCATTACAATGTAAGACGAAATTGCCAAATTGTGTCTTTGCTGAGCTATATACACAACCCCAAAAAGTTTAGGAAAGAAGATTTAGGTTCAAGAACTTTTGATTTTCCAAGTAAGCAAGTTTTGAAAAAGCATGCTGAGAGATTTATCAGAGATTATTTGCAAAACATTCCGAAGGAGTCTTAGCGTTGAATGAAGAAACTGAAAATAAACTAACTGTTCTTTTAGAAGAAAACAAAGACTCGTCTAGTTCTGATGTTGGAGATACACTCATGCGAGAGTATGATAGTGTAATAAAGAGATTAACTGTAAAGACTTCAAAATATCCGAGTGAATTGGAAATCAGCAAAGAATTTAAAATTTTGGATACAACTAGCAGTAGAAGTGAAAAGCTGGAGAAAGTTTATAGAGCACTGCTGACCATTAAACCAACAAGTGTCCAATCTGAGAGAGTGTTTTCGATGACTGGTCTCTTTAACACAAAAATAAGGTAAGTCTATCAGGAAAAATGCTTAATATACTGTGTTTTTTAAAGAATCATTTTCAGAAAAAAGCTGAGCAATAAATAGTAAAGTAATTTCCCCAAGCTGTTTTTTTTTTCACATTAGTTTTATTTATTTATTATTATTATTATAGGGCTTATTATTTTTTTGTTTACTATACGAGAAGATAGTTTTTATTCAAAGGATTTGAATACAATTTGTAATTTTGTATAATCTCAAGCTGGTTGCTTTTTTGGAGCATTTTAATTTTTTTTATTTTTTTTACTATAAGAGGTGATAGACTTTGTTTAAAAGATTTGATTACGATTTGTACAATCTACCCAAGATAAAATAAATACCTGTGTTAAAAGCTTTTAATTATTTTCCCTAAGCCTGAGAAAATCGGTTTTAAAAGTAAACTTCGGTTAAACTCGGTTTTGAAATTTCTCGGTTTTATGCAAGCCCTAATGGGTGCCTACCCTGAGTCCAAAGAAGCTCTCGTAATTATGGCTAAGGGTTTGCTTACTTCCTTTGCTGCCTCCTTTAATAGAACTGGATAGATCCCATCCACCCTGGGTGCCTTTTTTATGTTTATCCTCAACAATTTCTCTTCCACTTTCCTCTCAGTTATTACAAAATCATCTAGTTCACTGCCAGAGTTTACTTCACCTCTGGCATTCCCCTTTCTGAATAACTCCTCATGTGTGAATGTAGATGCAAAATACTCGTTTAGTTTGTTAGCCACCTGAGCAGGATCCTCAACTGTTGAACCATCAATATCCAGTGGACCAATCTGATTCATCCCTTTCCTTCTAGAGTTTACATAGGTAAAGAACTCTTTTTTGTTTTTATTTGCATCCTTTGCCAAGGATTTCTCATAGCCTTTGCCTGCTTAATCTCCTTTCTGACTTGGTTACAGACCAGCTTATATCTATCATAGGCTTCCATGTCACCCATTAATTTATATTAATGGGTGACATGGAAGCCTCTCCCATGCATTTTCTTCTCTGCCATATGTCTCATTAGTTCATCTGACATCCATTTAGGCCTAAACCTTGAACAATATTTCTTAGTTGGTATGCAAAGCCTAGTAGCTTCCAAGATAAGTTCTTTGAATGCTTCCCATTTTGAATTTGCTGTTGTTAACATCATCAGTTGGTCCCACTGTATAGAGCCGCCTCCGTAGCCAGGTGGGAAGGAGCAACAGTGCATAGCACACGCTTCTTGATTAGACCGGGGTTCGAGCCCGTCACCATCAAATACTGAGGATGCAAAAAGGTCAAGGTAATGACCACCGCATATTCCCGGAGCAACATGGCCTTAGTTGCTAATGCTCCTAAAAACCAAATAACAAACAAACAACAACCACTGTATAGAATTTAAATACTGTCCCAGACCATCATAGTCACCTTTACGAAAGCAAAAACTTTCCCTTTACTCCTGATGGTAGTTACCATCAGGGTAGAAGTGGAATTTACCTCTTTGAGTAAATTCCACTTCAGCACACTGTGATCACTGCCACCTAGTGGTTCCTTTATCTGCAGATTCTTAATGCATGAAGAATCACTACTGATAATCAGATCAAGAGTATTACTCCCTCTTGTTGCCTTCCAAACATGCTCATTCCAATAGAAGCAGTGCAAGAATCACTTTCACCTCTGCCAGTGGCTACTGTTAATCTATTTGTCCTTGCATTCCCCCAAGCTAGCAGTTTTCCGACCCACCTAACACTGGCATCAGCAAATATTCTTGCTCCCTTTCTATTTAAGCGTATCCCATCCCTGTAGAAGCAGTCTCTCCTGTTAACAAGTACAGACCAGGCTGAAAAAAATTCTACCCCTTGAGCCTTGCAGAATCTTTCCAGGGCTGAATTGATCGACAAGGCTCTGATCATATACTCCCTCCTGTCGTGTCTGGGCAGAATTGCAGACACTTTCAAATTCAACTCTAATTCACAGCTTTTTTTCAACAGTGACCTGTACTTGTTAAGTAATTCCGCCGGTCTCCTATTCTTAATATCATTAGTGCCAACGTGTACAACTATATCACCTTTTGTGCCCTTAAAAGATGATATCCGCACTTGGTCATCAACCTTTGCCTCTGGCAGACATACCCTGGTCCTGTTCCACCTTTCCTTTTTACAAAGCATGTTCCCCGTTTCCCTGAAAATATAGTCACCAACAACTACTAGTTCCTGTGGGACCAGCGCATTGTGCCTTGGGGGTTGCCGCTGTTTTCAGTGATGACCAAGTGTAAGCTTTGGCGTTGATGTGGGCAGCTGTGAGCTTGATGGGCCCCTCAATTTAGATCCTTCGAGGGCATCCACCCTGTCTTTCAAGCTCTCATATAGGCCCTTTTTTTTTTTTTTTAGTTAGTTGTTGGCGCATCCGCTTCTGTGGCCATAATGCACCTCCCAAGGTTTTTGCAGTACTTTGATCGAAGCCCGAGGCAGGATTCGAACCCGTGACCTTTGGGTTGCCAGCCATGTACTTTACCCACCCGGCTAGCCTGGTCGGCTATAGGCCCATAACAACGCTGAGCTGTCGCCTGATTTCCTTACACTCCTTACATCGTGCACACACAAAGACATCCCCCATGGCAATATCGTGTCCTGTACCCGATGCTCCACAAACATCAAGCAAGCAGTGCATTTTAAAAGGCTGTGATTCAGAGGGCAACTGCCACCCTCAGTTCTCCCCTGTGCCACAGCACTCCCATTAGCTTGAGCCTTTTGCTTTGCTGCTCTGGTCTGAGTCATGATTTCGATTTAATTTCAATAAAATTTCAATTTCAGTACAAAATTATAACCCTAAACTTGTATCCCAACACAGTTATAACGCTATATATATTTTTCAGTATCGAGTATTATCTACAAGTTCTGTTTATATAACTTCCGTATCAATTTATGTATTAATTAATTATGTTACGTTTGTAATCTAAGTCGTTATATGTATTTAGTTAAAAAGTACAATTTAATTGACAATGGAGTTTAAGAAGATTAATAGATTTAACTGATTAATTGACGAGATATTATATTATATACTATACTATACTAAGCTTACGCTATCTAGTTCGGGATATAACATTGTATCATATAACAATAGCAGCAAGTTACGAACGGTAAATCTACGGACACTTAAGTATTAATTAACTTCCAAATCTTGCTGTCTCAATTCAGAATAAACTAAGAATCCTGACTAGGTCTATAAAATACTTATAGAAAATAATTTAATATAACAATTGGTCAATAAAGCGGCTAAATGTGGCTAAAAAACTTCTCGTTCAGCGGAGCTGCAACTTGTAACATGGATTTGATAGTTGATACCCTTACCGATATTAAGTAATACCTACAAAATCTCTATCTAAGTTAAACTTTAAACTAAGTATCGTAACTAGGAATATAAAGCTACTCTAGAAAATAAGTTAATATATGCCAATTTAAGCTAATAAAATAGAAAAAAACTTCTCTATTCCAGGAGCAGTAAAAACTTTGCCTGCACAAGGCTACTCTCGTTCTCCCAAGCCATTATCATATCCAACTAATCTCATAGCTGCCAATTCTCTGGATTCTATGGAGACTTGGAACCTCAGTTTTTTTGATCCCTTCTCCTGTTCACCGTTTTAAGTTTTTCTTCCATCTTTTTCACAAAAAAAAAAATTGAAAACTGTCTTTGCTGTTAAATTTGAAAATTTGAAAACAAGTCAGCAAATTTGTGCTATATTTCATTCTTCATCTCTAGTTAATGAATTAACTATCAGGTGTTGATTGTATTTTATAAAATGTGGAATGCACAAAATTATATGTTGCAATCATCATATAAGTTATGTTCTGTGTTAGATATGCTGTAACATTAAACTAGAGATGCACATAAGCTTTTTTAGTAATGGGCCAAATAGGAAAACGTTATGTTTGCTGTGAGCTAATAGTTCAGGGGAGGAGAGGCATGTAACTTGATAGCGTATATCTCGAACTTGATATCTAAGGTATAACATAAAACTGTATAGCGGAATACATATTATTATTATTAGCTATATGGTGCAAGGAAGCCTGAGGCTTATGCTGCAACAGCCAAAAAAAAAAATTCTCTAGTTACCAAGAGAGAGAGAGAGAAAGAGAGGTAGAAGGGAATCACCAAGAAAGACAAGAATGATGGTATCCAGCTCAGGACCCTGGGTGTGCCAAGCCCTTACTCACCATATGTGAGCCCCCAGGGTTATATCACCATTAGCATAGTATATTATTGTACAGTCAAGTATAGTATAGTCAATTAGTCAATTAAATTAATTAATTAATTTTCATTGTTAATTTATTACATATTTAAATGGAAATCATGCCCCATACTAGAGCAGCAAAGCAATATGCACAAAATAGTGTGTGGCTCGGGGGAGAACCCAAGGTGTTAATTCTCCAACACATCACAGCCTAAAAAAATGTGCAACTTGTGAAATATTTGCAGACTTTCTGGAACAGGACCTGATCTAGCCAAGGAGTATGTCTTTTTGTGTGCTTGGTGCGGAGAGTGTCAAGATATTAGGTGCCAATTCAGCGTTCTGATGGGTGTCTATGAGAGTTTGAAGAGTAGGGTAGATGCCCTTGAAGGAATTAAAATGAGGGACCCATTAAACCCTCAGCTACCCAACTCAGTGCCAGAGCTCACGCTTGTGCATCAGGCAACCTTCACAGCAGAATGCGCTGGTCCCACAGGAGCTATTGTCAGTGACTCTGTTGTCAGGGAGATGGGAAATATATTGTGCAAAAAAGGAATAGGTGGAATAGTACAAAAGTTGATGATGTTGCAGAGCAGATATCATCTTTTATGGGCACATAGGGTGATATTGTTGTTCATGTTGGCACTAATGACATTAAGAGTAGGATATCTGCAGACTTACTTTACAAGTACAGGTCAGTGTTGAAAAAAAGTCACGAGTTAGGGTTAAATTTGAAAGTGTCTGCAATTCTGCTCAGACACAACAGGACAGAGTATATGATGACAGCCTTGTCAGTCAATTCGGTCCTGGAGAGATTGTACAAGGCTCATGGACTTCTGTGCTTCTTAACACGGGAGATTGTTTCTACAGGGATAGGTTATACTTGAATAGAAAGGATGCAAGAATATTTGCTGATGCTATCGAGGCAGTGTTAGGTGATTGGAAAACTGCTATCGTGGGGGGATTTACAGACCAATAGATTAGCAGTAGCTGCAGGTAGAGGTGAAAGTGATTCTTGTACTGCTTCTATTGGAATGAGCAGCAGCCTGGAAAGCAACGTGCTGAGAAGTTCAAGGACTGCTGTGAGTCATCACGGAACAAGTAAATACATGGGTTAGGGTAACTAAGAGTAAGAATAGGTGCAATCATACTTTCATCTTATCAGCAGTGATTATTCATGCATTAAGAATCTGCAGATAAAAGAACCACTAGGTGGCAGTGATTGTAGTGCGCTGATGTGGGATTTACTCAAATATGTAATTACCATCAGGGGTAAAGGGAAGGGTTTTTGCTTTCATAAAGGTGACTATAGTGGTCTCAGACAATTTTTAAATTCTGTACAGTGGGACCAGCTGATGATGTTCTCAAAAGTAAATTCTAAATGGAAAGCATTCAAGGAATTAATCTTGGAAGATACTAGGCTTTTCATACCAACTAAGAACTACTGTTCAAGGTTTAGGCCTAAATGGATGTCAGATGAACTGATGAGACTAATAGCAGAGTAGAAAAATGTATGAGACACACAAATTATCAGAAGACACAGATGCCTGTGGTAGATAGAAGATAGTCTGTAATCAAGTCATAAAGGAAGTTAGGCAAACAAAGGCAGATTACGAGACATCGAGTTTCTTGAAAGGGTGCAAAGACGAGTAACTCGCCTGGTGAGATCAGCAAAAGGGTGTCCATATGAAGAAAGACTTCGAATGTGTGGGTTGCAGAGTTTGGAAACTAGACACCTTAGAGGAGATTTGATTGAGGTGTTTAAGGCTGTGAGAGGCATCAGAGGTTTCAAAGGCTTCTGCCTTCTTCCTCAACAGTGTTGAGGAAGAAGGCAGAAGCCTTTGAAAGCTTCAGTTATTTTAGCACTTTTAATCTAGTATATTTTATTGCATTTTAATTCAGTATTTTATTATCATTTTATTTGTATAATCACACTTTTTTTGTTTTGTTTGATCTACTGTAAATTTATTGTAAATTTAAATATAAAGCTTTTTAAGATTTTGGTTTTCGTTTTTACTTCAGTGGTTGGTGAGAAACGCTAAAAATCATAGTATGAATATACCCAACCCCAGAGGCCTATTTGAAGAATCGAGTGACATATATCTGATATACAGAAAAATGTTATGTGCAAGAGTTGCACATTAGAAATATGCAGAAATATAAATTCCCCAATAGATCGTATCTGTATTTGTTGCCATGAGTCACCATTCTCATGAATCAGGATCATTGGACTGAACTATCATGCTGCAGGTTTACTATATTTGGAAAATGTTCTTGATACAGTTGACTACAAATATACATTCCAGCATCTGCTGGGCTTTCACATCCTTATCTAATAGTTCTTGAATTTTGTATGGTAAAAGCTATATGCTCTTCACTTTCCTGACCTCCTTTTCATTCGTTTAAAATTGCTGCCCTAGTGGTTCTTAACACCAGTTGTTGCATCCTGCACTCAAGGTTGCTATTTATAGATGATATATCCATTACATAGGATCATGCTTTTGATAACAAACATTGTAGGCTCCAGTAATTCTGTGTTCAGTCCCTTTTCAGTAACTCATCTAGACATAGTAATTCACCCATTTATTTGTGGTCAGTCTGAATTAGTGCTCAATTAAATAGAAGGTATTTTATGTGTTTTGTTGCATTTTAAAGTGAATGATTTTACTGAGCAATGAATTCACAACAAATTTTGTTTCCAGTTAGAGAAAATGGCAACAGAAACCCACAAAATGTTAAAAATAGCTTTTGGAGAAGATGCTTTGTGTTGTTTAAAGACTCTTCAGTGGTTTGCAAAGTTTAAACAAGGTTGCTTGTCCATTGTAGTTGATTCTGGCTCTAGCTGCCCTTCAAAGGCCAATAATGATACTTATGTTCCCAATCTGATCAGGAGTGAACAATGTTTAACTATCCATGAAGTTTGCTAGTGAAATTGGTAGTTGCTAGTGAAATTTCTTATGGGATATGTCAATCAATTTTAACATGAGATTTGGGAATGCAGTGTGTTTAAAAAAAAATAATGCAAGTTTGCTTACTGATGATCATAGGGAGCAGTGAATCTTACATGTCAGGATCGTTGTCAACATGCTGCCCCTGACCTATACTTTATTTCTTCCATCATTACTGGTGACAAATTGTGGGTGTATGATTGTGGCATTGAGGTGTACAAAGCCTTGAATGGTTTGAGCAGGCTCAATGCTGATGGGATACTTAATACTTAATCTGAGCAAGCAGAAGCTTGCTCAGATTAAGAACCTGAGGGGGCATAGATTCAAATTGAGGAAAGACAGTTATAGAATAGATGTGTGGAAGTTTGCCTTTAGCTTGTGGGTAGTTGATTGCTGTAACAGACTTCCATCTGTTGTTGTGGAAGTTGATAGCTTATATACATTTAAGGCTGAACCAGACAAACATTTGGAATGACCGGATGGGTGAAATGGGAATTTTTTTTTTTCCCTTTTTGGCTGATGCTGTATAAGCTTGCTTTCTTGCATTATATGCCTCAACTAATGCTAATGCATGGGAACAAAGGACCCTCTCAGTCTTTTCCAAGGCGTACAAAAAAAAAAACAATCTTGATGAAATGTGATCATGCATACAGTGTTTTTGACTCACAAGGCATTGTTCATTATGAATTTGTCTTGCATATTCAACCAGTGAACCGTGAAAACTACAAACACTTCTACACTGATTGTAACTTGCATCACGACACCTCAAACTCAGCACACTGAACACTTTCCATTCAAGAATTTCTTGTGAAGCACTCCATTGTTGTGACCTCTCATCTGCTATTCTCACTGGATTTAGGTTCCTGTAATTTTTTTTTTATTTGTTTTGTTTCCCCTCTTGAAAAGTTGCAGATTTTGAATGACTCAGAAATAAGATTCAGAATGTGATGCAAGAACTATTAACAATTTCACAAGAAGCCTATCAGGAATACTTCCAGAAGTGTAGAAACATTGCAATTGGCATATACCGTGTAAAGAAGACTATTTTAAAGGAGATCCATCTGAGTAGCCAGTAAGCTTCATTTCCCAAATGAAGTCCTCAAACCTTTGATCGTATCATACGTCTTTATTTTATTTTATTTTTAAATAACTGTTGCCAGTACAAAGATAATATATATATATTTTTTTTTTTTATTATTATTATCCTTGTGTTATTTACTAGGAGTACCTGGAAAATCTTTTCTAGTGTTTTTATTCAAGCTATCATGGAAGCTTGCTTTAAAACCAATTTCTTGGTACAGTTTGAATGCCTGTGTCACTTCACTCATAATGTAAGCCTTATACAATACATTCATAAATGTTAACATAAATATTGAAATTCCATTTTGGAACAATAACTTACATAATATGATGCAAGTTACCCATTTTAATCTACATCATCTGGATTTTCACCTAATTAGCCAATGAATGCATAGGGCCAAATAAATTTCAGATTATAGAGCAAAATTCATTCATAAAAAATTCATTGAAGTTTATATGCCATTCCTGGCATCTGAATCAGAAATAAATAAATATCTCCAGCCTGCATAGTCTGGAAACCATCCCCTTCATACTGAGCCAGCAACACCGAGAACAATCTACCCATTGTTTCAGTTCATCTGAATTTTCACCAGGAACTCATCTTCTTCAAACTTCATTGAATCCCCGCTTGTTATATACAATACAACGATGCTCATATTGGGTTCCTTGCTGATGTGTTTAACTTAATGCAAGTTTCCTTGAATAATTCTTCCAGCAGCAGAAATATTTAGCATGACGTTATGACACCAAACATTTCTGTCACCATTCCTTGACTAAGCTACCCAAGTCAAGTAGAATCTTCCAGATCGTGGACTCTATTTTTCAAACTTTTTTGCCCATATTCACTGTCTTTTTTGATGGAATTATCATCATGTATATACTAATCTCCTTATGATGTGTTTCAATGGGTTTTACTTCTCCATTCAAATAAGTATTTGAATCATATACTTATAGGACACATGCTGTGAAATCATATGACAGTTGCACTCAGGGATACTTATGCAGAATAGCCCCTATATCAATAATTTCATGCTAAATGTATAGTTTCAAATAATTATCCTCCTTTGCTGTTTTTATTTGAACCACTTTCTATTTTTATAAGATTAATTGATTAGTTACCATATGTTATAATTAGAGCCTCATTCCAGTGGGATATATATTTGAAAAGTTTCCTGCAGGCATTATGGAGTATTCCTTATGGTTCCTCATTAATAAGGTGTACTGCTTTTTGGTTTCTCCCACAAATTGTCCTATCCACATGATTTCATCATCATCTTTAGGACTGAGGTCAGGATTCTGTGCCAGCCGCAGAAGAATTTTGGTGTTATGTTACTGAGATTACTCTCAGACATTGGAAAAGTAATATGGAATCTCCTTTCCTTGCAGTGTGTTATACATCAGTGAGAATTATTGGCTTTCATGATAAACAGCTTTCCAGCTCTTAATATTCCATGCTATGTAATCCTCACTGTATTTTGCATTAAAAAAAAATTAAAACATGCTGTCTAGTCCTGTGGGCTAATGGGGGAGAACCCTGGGGTCCGCCAATCAACAAATGAATGTCTAGTCGTGTAAGCTGCTACTGCTGTTGGTCGATTTGTATTTTGTAGGAAGATTATCGACTTTAGCACAGGTTTCATGCAGCATTTGGTTAACTGCTCTCTCTCTCTCTCTCTCTCTCTCACACACACACACACACACACACACACACACACACACACACACACACACATACACACACACACACACACCCCTACATATTTTTTATGCCCAAATATTTTTTTGTCAGAATGGTATGCAGTATTGTCAACTGTAAAACTGTGTATACTTTGTTTAATTTAAAAAGATTAGAGGAATCTTAAACAAAAGTAGGATTCTATTACATTTTTGTCCCAAATGGTAAGTATATTTTTTACTGTATAATATTCTTGTCTTCTGTTTTTGTGTTTTATATATCATAAATATGATAAAGATCTATTACAATATGTTACAAAATATACTAATAATTCTTATTTTAACTGCATTTTTAGTTAAGTTGTTTTTTGGGAGCTCTGCAGTAATAAAGATTTGGCAAGTCTATGTTACTGCAGATTTCCCAGTATACTCTACACCAGCCAACTTTATATTATGTTTATTCACTTAGTATGTCTTCATTTAAAAATTTTTAGCTTGTAATGCAGTTTATTTAGTTCTGTAGTTAATTTGACTGGAGAGGAACCTCCCAGATAAGAATGGATATATATGTAGTTTAAATAAAAAAAAATAGCCTGCAGTGAAAAGTTATTGTTTTATGCACCTGCATTAACGTGTACATCTCACAGTATACTTTGTAAAGCTTAAGATCTTTTTTTAGTATTATTGATGTCTTCATAAAAGAGATCCATTTGTTCTGGTCATATTGCCTGGGAATATGCATCAACAGATGCTGCCCACTGTAGTATAGACTGACTGGGAAATTTCAGTTTAAAATAAAAGTCAAAATACACACAAATACAATTTTATACAATTAAACTGTATTTACAAGCCTTGGTAACATTTTGTTAAAAGAGATTGAAATACAATGAATAAAATAAAATCTTTTTACAGTATATTAAAATATAAAATACTACCTTGGGTGACTCTACTCACTTTGTCAGCAACCCTTGGCCTAATAGGTTTGTTTGTTAAATGCAGAACATTGTGTTACTGCCCATCATACCCTTTCTAAGACAATAGCTCTGTGTGGAGACTCATCCATTATTGACAGGCAGACTTAACTCAGATTACACTATTCTCTTATAAAAATAGTTAATTTAATGAAAACAAAACTAGCTGCTGAAATCCAGACTTTACGTGAAGAAATCAGAATGTAGCATTTTCTGTTCTATAAGATAGTTACCTGACAGAAGTGTTAAAATAATCTATAATTTCAAAATTGAAGAATACTAATTTTTGAAATGAGAAAATCATTACTACACAGACTTATGCTGACATTCATTTGCTCGTTAAGTATTTGAGTGGATGTGCAAGGTATTGAAACACCCATGTGATTTTTTAAAAATATTTTCCACAAAAAAATACTGTATTCAGCGAAGTGGTGACTTCCATAACGACTTCCTATCATTCCTAGTACATGCCATTCACTGACTTCTGTGGTTTTCTGTCAAAGGGATGTCAAAAGAATTTTGAATAGTCTTGATGCCAAGAAAGCACCAGGTCCTGATGGTATTTTTCCATCAGGACCTGGTGCTTTCAAACCTGTGCTCCAGAGCTTACTCCTGTTGTGTGTCACCTTTTTACACGTTCTTATTCCACCGGTGTTTTCCTTTATTTTTCAAAATTTGTGTGTACCTAGCCAGTTCCTAAAAAAGAGTGACAAATCCCTCCCATCCAATTATTATCCCATTGCACTTAATTCTACTCTTTCTAAAGTAATGGAGAAATCCATTAACTGCCAACTTCTATCTAGGAACCTGCCATCTGATCAATGATTGCCAGTATGGATTCCATCATTGTCAATCCACTGGTAATATACTGTATTATATTACCCATCTATGGACAAATTCAGTGGAAACGTTTGGTGAAACTCAAGCAATTCCTCTTGACATTTCAAAGGGCTTTTGATCGTGTTCGACATAAAGGTCTTCTAAATAAGTTTTCATCTTATGGTTTGCCAACTGTTTTTTGTAATTGTGTGTCCAGTTTTCTCTCTGACTGACTGCTGATGATGGTAGATGGCCCTCTCTCTCTTCTAGCTTCTTCACTTATGCTAAGTGGGAGACAGAACTGAACCTTGGGGTGTTTCTCAAGGTTCAGTTCTTTCTCCCACTCTTTTCATTAGCATTAGTAGAGGCATTTGATGCAAGAAAGCAAGCTTATGCAGCATCAGCCAAAAAAAAAAAAAAAACCACTTCAACTTCACCCCTCTGTTCGTTCAAAATACCTATCCAGCTGAGCCTTAAACTTATTTAGGCTATCAACTTCCACAACAAGGGATGGAAGTCTGTTCCACCAACCAACCACCCGCTGGCTAAAGGCAAATTTCCGCACGTCTATCCTACATCTGTCTTTCCTCAATTTGAATTTATGCCCTCTCAGGTGATTATTCTGAGCGAGAGGAAGAATCCCATCAGCATTGAGCATGCTCAAACCATTCAAGGCTTTATACACCTCTATCAGATCACCTCGCTGGTGCCTAGTCTCCAGACACTGTAATTTGCAAAATTTAAGCCTTTCTTCGGAAGAGCACCTCTTTGTTCCATTCACTAATCTTGTTGCCCTTCTCTGTACTCGTTCCAGCAGCTCTACATCCTTCTTGAAATGAGGCCTCCAGACCTGTATACAGTACTCTAGGTGTGGCCTAACCATTGCCTTATACAAGGGAATAATCACCTCCTTATCCCTGCTAGAAAAATTCCTATATATCATTGATAATACACCATGAGCTACTCTTGCAGCCCGTCTGCACTGCTCAGAGAACTTCATATCTGCCTGCACAACCATCCCCAGGTCCCTTTCATTCTCTACCACTGTCATTGTAGTACCACAGAGTTGATACGTTGCTCTGGGATTGCTGTTTCCCATGTGTAGTACTTTACATTTGTCAATGTTAAACTTCATTTGCCACCTCTCAGCCCATCTGCTCAACCTTTCCAGATCCTGTTGCAGCAGCATAGTGTCAGTAGTGTCCTTGACAACCCTGCCTACCTTTGTATCGTCTGCAAACTTCGACGTTAAGCTTGATATACCATCATCAGTATCATTTATGAATACAGAAAACTATAATGGACCCAACACTGAGCCCTCAGGGACTCCACTAATAACATTAGTCCATGACGAGCAGTGTCCATTGATTACCACTCTCTGTCTTCTCCCCCTCAGCCACCCCTTTATCCACAGCAGCAATTTGCCTCCAATGTCACACTGCTCCAATTTGTGCAGCAGTCTTCCATGTGCAACAGTATCAAAAGCCTTTCTAAGATCCAAGTATATAATATCAAAGTTATTCCCTGCATCCAGTTCCTTTGTGACTGCATCATAGTATCCAATCAAATTGGTCAGGCAAGACTTCTCCTTAACAAAACCATTCTGTGTCCGAGCTATAACTGAAGTCTTGTCTAAATGATCCTGCAGTGCTTCTTTAACTAGTGCCTCCATTAATTTTCCTGGAACAGAAGTTAAACTCACAGGTCTATAATTACTTGTGTCAGCCTTTGATCCTCCTTTGTGAATTGGGGTCACATTTGCACATCTCCAGTCTGTGGGTACCTCCCCTGAATCCAAGGAAGCTCTCATAATTATGGCTAAGGGTTTGCTTACTTCCTTTGCTGCCTCCTTTAATATAACTGGATAGATCCCATCCACCCCGGGTGCCTTTCTTGTGTTTATATTCAACAATTTCTCCTCCACTTTACTCTCAGTTATTACAAGATTCTCTAGCTTACTGCTAGAGTTGAATACACCTCTGGCTTTCCCCTCGCTAAATAACTCCTCATGTGTGAATGTCGATGCAAAATATTCATTTAGTTTGTTAGCTACCTGAGCAGGATCATCAACAGTTGACCCATCGATACAAGTGGACCAATCTGATTCATCCCCTTCCTTCTAGAGTTTACATAAGTAAAGAACTCTTTGCTGTTTTTCTTTGCATCCCTTGCCAAAGATTTCTCGTAATCTGCCTTCGCCTGCCTAACCTCCTTTGTAACTTGGTTACAGATCAACTTGTATCTATCATAGGCTTCTGTGTCATGTGTTAATTTGTATGTATCCCATGCATGTTTCTTCTCTGCCATATGCCTCATCAGTTCATCTGACATCCATTTAGGCCTAAACCTTGAATAATATTTCTTAGTTGGTATGTAAAGCCAAGTAGCTTCCAAGATAAGTTCTTTGAATGCTTCCCATTTTGCATTTGCTGTTGGTAACGTCATCAGTTGGTCCCACTGTATAGAATTTAAATACTGTCTCAGTCCATCGTAGTCACCTTTACAAAAGCAATAACCCTTCCCTTTACCCCTAATGGTAGTTACCTCTTTGAGTAAATCCCACTTCAGCACACTGTGATCACTGCCACCTAGTGGTTCATTTATCTGCAGATTCTTAATGCATGAAGAATCACTGCTGATAATCAAATCAAGAGTATTCCTCCCTCTAGTTGCCTCCCGAACATGCTGATGTAGAAAACAATCATCCAATAAATCCACAAAAGCCTTGCTAGTGTGTGAGTGACCAGCCCCCAAATTCCAGTCAATATCTGGGAAATTAAAATCTCCCATTATAAGACTCTCTGATTTACTGGCCCACTCTATTTCCCTGTACAGTTTCTTATTATACTCATCAGAATCATCAGGCCTATAGCACACTCCTACTCTCAATTTTGATCTCCCAATGCTTATGTCACACCAAACTGACTCGACACTGCACTGTCCAGCGATGTTCACTGGCTTCACTACCTTGGATTTAATGTATTTCTTAACTAATAGCATAACCCATCCTCCCTTCCTATCCAGTCTATCCTTTCTGTAGACGTTGTACTCCCCAAATTCCAGTTCTGCATTCCTTATATCTGTGTGACACCACGTCTCTGATATCCCAACAATATCTGCCTTTGATATTTTGAGTAATACCTCAAATTCATCAAATTTATTTACTAAACTCCTAGCATTGGTGTACACGCAAGTATACATGCACCTATTTCTATTCTTAGCTACCCTAACACAACCCATGTGTTTACTTGTACCGCAATGACTCCCGGCAGTCTCTGAAATATCCTGCATCTTGTTTTTCAGGCTTCTGCTCATTCCAATAGAAGCAGTGCAAGAATCTCTTTCACCTCTGCCAGTGGCTACTGTTAATCTATTCGTCTTTGTCTCCCACCAAGCTAGCAGTTTTCCGACCCACCTAACACTGCCTCGATAGCATCAGCAAATATTCTTGCACCCTTTCTATTTAAGTGTATCCCATCCCTGTAGAAGCAATCTCTCCTGTTAACAAGTACAGTCCAGGCTGAAAAAAATTCTACCCCTTGAGCCTTGCACAATCTTTCCAGGGCCGAATTGATCGACAAGGCTCTCATCTTGTATATTAATAACCTTATTCCATTGACCAAAATCCTATCCATAGGTTTGCTAATGATAGCACATTGCATTCCAACTTCCACTTTGAGAAACCTTGCCCTTCACAAACAGCCTTCAACTTCTGGAACTATCCACCACCAGTTCCTTAAATGCTGATCTCCAGCTAATCTTCCAGTGGGGCAAAGATGACATAGTTGATTTATCCTTCAAAAACTCAGTCCTGTCTTATATCTCACAAAAAGGATTCTTCTCCTTCAGTGACACCCAGATTTCTGGAAAATATCACATATCTCTATTAGGGATTACCCTGATTTCTTATTTCTCTTGGCATAAGCAGATCACAAATATGCATTGTCTTCATCTAAAAAACTGGGTTTTCTCTTTTGCTCTCGGTATTACTTTTCTTCCAGCTGCTAACTCTGTACAAACTTCAAATCTGCCCCACCATGGAATATTGTTGCCACATCTGGAGTAGTGCCCCAAAACCTTTTTCAGACTTCTAGAATAGGGCACTTAGGTTAATTAATAACCCATCTCTAACAAAGGCTCTCTATTTCTGCTGCATGCCTTTTCCATAGATAGAGTGGGCTCTGTTCTTCTAAATTGGCTTCATAATTCCCGCTCTATCTTGCAAACCACTCCGAACACATGCTACAACCAGTCAGCATCCTTTTACTATCCAACTTCAAACTCACGGAACCAACTTTTCTTCTTCCTCATTTATTCAATTATCTTCTTTCATCTTCTCAACCTTCAACCTGTGCATGGTTGAAGAAAGAAATTATAAAAAGGCAACACATAACAGGAGTAAGCTCGAGGGCACAGGTTTGAAGAACAAGTAGAGAAATACCACCAGGACCTGGAGTTGTCTTACCATCAAGATTGTTCAAAATCCTTCTGACATCCTTTTGATGTAAGACCACAAGAGGCATTGAATGGAGTGTACTGGGAATGGTAGGTTTGTTGTTTATTTGGTTTTTAGGAGCATTAGCAACTAAGGCCATATTGCTCTGGGATATGCGGTGGTCGTACCCTGACCTTTCCGCATTCTCCGTATTTGGCGGTGACGGGCTCGAACCCCGGTCTAGAAATGGTAGGAGGTGGTTTACCAAGATCAGTACACCAATTAGAAAAAAAGTAGGCTGCTAGCAGGTCAGCTTTATCTTTGGCTGAAGTGGCAATAGAACCATCTGGTTTTGACAGAGGTGGGAATAGAGATGGGCAAAAGTTGCAGCTAATAGCTTTGTTAAGAGGCCAGAATGACCAGCTACAATTTCTACAAGAAGCAAGTTTTCTACCCCTAGCCTGTTAGAAATCTGGTTTGGACTGATTAATTCTTGTGCACTTTTACAATTCTTGTGCACTTTAGTGTAGGCAGAAAATGAACCTAGAGATTTCGATACTGGCCAATTGTGATATGCAACATTTTATTTTTATTGGAAAACCAAGATTTAGATAAAGGATGAGATTTTAAGGTGGAATAAAAGATTCCATCCCGACAAGAAGAATTTTATTGATGCTCTCTGAGCAAACATTGACCTCAGAAGATTTAAAACTGTGATCCAACCAAGGAAAAAAATAGAAATCTTGCAGATCATCCCATTTTTCATTCATGTAATGCCAAACAACAAAGGCTGAGAATAGGCATGAGAGAAAGGCTCCATTGGAGATGACCATCACTAAGTTGTGAGCTGAGGTACAAAGGGGACTGCTCACATTGACTGTGTACTTGGAAGGATTGCTCATGAAAAAAATATCGAGTGTTGGCTGTGTGGTTAGGATTGTCTGTTCCAGTTGTTAAATGAATGCAGCCAAAGTTGTGAACATTAAAATCACAAAGGAAAATTACCTCACTATTAGGAAAAGTTGCACTGGAGAAAGTCAAATTTCAAAGGAAGGTAGTCAAAGCATTCAAAGTGATTAGTTGGGTTTGAAGAACAGTAGAGGCAACAGATGAATTTGGCAGAATGCGGTAGAAAAATTTTAAGTCAGAGAAGATTGAAAAGAGATTCTAAATTACTAAGTCCCTAACAGGGAATATTAGAGTGGACGTATGCAAGAATACTACCTTTGAAGCAAAAAAGAATCGCACAGGAATCAACCGATAATTTCAATTTGCTCAGAAAAAGTACATGGGGTTTGGCAGACTGAACAATGTATAGAAATAGGAATCACTGAGATTCTAAATAAGACCACATATATTTTTGAAATGAATGAGGAAGTATTTGGGAAGTTTAGATCTTTTCCAAGGTAACTTTGTTCTATTAGTTTAACTATTCATGATGTATGAAGTAATGAAATTTTTGGTTATATCGTGTACACATGACAAGAATATACCCAGCTCCTTGACATAATGTGCCCCCCCCACCCCTGCATGTAGAGGTAGCAAGATTATACATTAGCTTATCCAGAAGCCTCCTAGAGAGTTACCAATAGATTTGCTCCAGTTGACTATTTATCGGCCGACCTGCGAACACAGTTTTAGAACTGTACTCGAGATGTAAGGAAGCTGTACTCTACTCTCAAAATGTAAGGAAGTTTGGAATTCACCATGATGTTCATCATAACCTCAAAAGACATCAGTCATACTGCATGGTGATCCAATGATAAAATTGAGGGTCCAATGATAAAAAGATTTTTCTAATAGCATTATGCTTTAGATGGTGGCCTATTGTTACAAACACAAACATGTCACACTTGACAGATGCCAAATGTTTTTTATTTCTAAATAAAGTTTTTGATTTTTAATTTTTCTTGCAGTATACTAGTATTTCGTGTTTTCTTAAGGTTTACAGTACTTATTGTAATTTTTTAAATTTTTCCTAAAAAATTTAAATATATAAAAATGTTATGTTTCTTACATGTATATATTTAAAAAATATATATATATATTAATTTGCAGAAAAAAAAAAAACAGTCAACATATGTACATGAAACACAGTCACATCCATTTTTCACATGTAAAGTATTCTTTTGTGTGCTCTTTCACATTCATAACAGTTCAGAGAACTGTTAAGACTGCAAAATTTAAAACTTAGGTTTTTGCACATATTAGGGTGTTTTTCAAAAACAAATAATGGAATAAATAGATAAATAATAATAATTATCACAATAGAACAAATTTTTTCACCAATTAAACATAGTGGTACTACTTTCTATAGCAGATCACTCTACCACAGAAATATCAGCTGATGTGCCAGTTTCAAACTACACTGGTGTTCAAAGAGTGCATCACCTAGGAATTTCACATTTCTAACCCTTTTTTTCATGATGTTATGTTACATTAATGACTAGCATCACAAATAGAAATATAAACAAAAGACATTTATTAATAGTTAAGGCAAAGTTAAGTAATATTTGACAGGTGCTCTCAAAATATTCCAAAATGAGCACTTGCAACCTTTATACAACAGTTTTGATAAACATGATAATTATGGCTGAAATGTTATCAGAAGCCATCAGTTTGCTTCATGTTATCATTTTAAATGGAAAACAAAATGAAAAGTTCACCAGTGTGCAAACTAATATTTATTTGAACCGCCTCTGGCCCCGATGACAGCAGCACACCGTTGAGGCATAGACAAAATCAATTTCTGAAGATAATCAATTGATAGTTTGTGGTTCCAAACATGAATTATGGCTTCCTCAAGTTCACGAAGGGTCTTTGGTTTCCTTCTGGCAACTGCAGATTCCACATGATGACAACAGTTATTTTTAAGATTCAGGTCCAGGCTGTTTCCTGGCCAGTTAACAGTTGTAACGGACCGTTCTTCCAACCATTTTTTTCACCTGTAACAAATGTTGTTGTTGTTGTTTTGGTTTTTAGGAGCATTAGCAACTAAGGCCATATTGCTCTGGGGATATGCGGTGCAGTGGTCATTCCCTGACCTTTCCACATCCTCCGTATTTGGTGGTCACGGGCTCGAACCCCAGTCTAATCAAGAAGCGTGTGCTACGCACTGCTGCTCCTGGCCACGGAGGCACCGTAACAAATGTAAACACATTACTGTCGAACCTCTAATGCAGAAATGAAGCTAAAGTAACTACAGAAGTCCTTACTTACATTTTCGCCCGATGACAAGGAGCAGAGTCGTCCTGAAAGATGCAGTTAATTGGCAGATTGAAATGGTCTCTAATGGTTGGCAGCAGTTTGCCTTCCAATATAGCCAGGTATCCATTGGCAGCTAGATGGAACCTTTTATAAACTGGAGGTGACCTATCCCACAATACGAAATACACCCCCATATCATTTGGCTGGTAGGGAATTTCACTGTAGACACCATATAGTCTGGATGGTATTCTTCATCACATCTACGATAATTGTTTGTCTCCCATCAGAGCCATGCAGGTTGAATTTCTTCTCATCCTAGAAAATAATTGACTTCCACTGCTCGGGGTCCATTTGACATGCTCCTTACACCAAATTAATTGGGCCTTTTCTTCATTTTTTGTGTGAGAAGGGGTTCTTCTTAGGATGACGGGCTACAATTCCATTTTTGAAGAGGTGCCTTCTGACTGCTACTTGCACTTGCTGCCACTCCTGTATGTTCTTCCCATTCTCTTTTCAGCTCAGACGAAGAAGCTTTATGGTTTTTAAGGCATAAGCACTTCAAAACATGGTCCTGTTTTGGTGTAGACTCCTTTGCATCCGATTCCTTTTTGCCTATCAGCAGAATCAGTATTCTTGAGTTTGGAAAGCAATCTACTCACTGTCAACTGATTACAAGACACTCTATAAGCAATATGATGGGAAGAACATCCTTCCTTGCGTAAAGAAACAATAGCACTCTTTCTTTGTGGCATCAACTGCACATAACTCGCTATCCTGACACAAGCAAGGAATAGCTGCAACTCTTGCAGAGCGTGCTTATATAGCTGAAAGTAACAGCTGATACAATATTATGTCATCATCTACGTGTGTCAATCTTATCTGATGCAATGTATAAGATTGCATCAGATAAGATTGCCATATACTTACGTTATTCAGACGACAATTACAATTTTAAGTGGTGGTGTAATTTCTTTGAAGACCAGTGTATATGTGTCAGCCACATGTTGTTTATGAGACACTGAAAGAAAAAATGCCACATTAACTAAGAGAATGTTTTCTTTAGAAAATTATAATCTTACTAGTGGGTAACCTTGATCTAGAATGGTAATTGCTTGATATGCAATTGGAGCTTTACTGGTGAGGTGCCATGCAAAGCACAAAAATTTATAAAAATGGTTATGTGGAATCTGTCAGTTACTTTGCATTTTTAATTCTAGCTAAACAATAATTTGTCACTTCCAAAATATCTTGAATAAAAGTTTTACAATATTTAGGAAGACAGAAAAAAAAAAACTTTTGGATTCTTAATCATTAATTAATTAATTAATGTGCAACAGATATTTTCAAAGGCACTTGTCAAGTCATGTTCAACTACTACTGAATTAAGAAAATTGCATCTGGACTTGCATTACCTTAAACAGCCTTCAACTTCTTGAATGCTGATCTCCAGCTAATCCTTCAGTGGAGCAAAGATAACTTAGTTGATTTATCCTTCTAAAACTCAGTCCTTTCTTATACCTTGCAAAAAAGGATTCTTCTTCTTCTTCTTCAATAACACCTTCTATGCATTTTTATTGCATGTGCAGAAAATTTTGACAAGGTGAAAGAAATTGCACTTTGGATAAAGAGGATGCATCATGAAACAATTGATGCTGAAGAAGTCAATCCACAACAACCTTTCATTTTGTTCACTTTTCAATTTACCAAATGTCATGACAACACTAGGGAAAATGGACGAGACTGGTGAAATCTTTGTAAATAGTTACTGATATTTTTATTGGTGTTAGCTGTGCCCCAAATGATAAGGCTTATGCTGTTATTGAAAAATATGATAGCGCATCGTGTTAACCGGTACTTAGAGAAAATAAACAGTTCATTGCTGAACATTCTTAATGAACAAAATTTCTGTTTAAATCTCTCTCTCATTTAACATGTTTTCCCTGATAGGAGGCAATGATTCAATTTTCGAAAAACTTTAAATAAATTATTTGTAACATGGGATAGCGTCTTTTGTTCATTAAGAATGCTGTAATAGTATTACTGTTTACTAAATATGCGTAAACAGTAAAGCTAATTAGTGTTATCGAACTCTACTAATCCTTTGAAAATCAGGTTTACATTATCTTTTCTGATTTCTCTTAGAATATTTTACAAGACTACTGTATCATAGCAACCTACTTATGAAGTATTGATTCTTCAGCGCTTGCCCTCATGAAATCAAAGTCCTTTTCCAGAATAAGCAAAAAAAGAGGAACTGAGAGTTTGGAAAGCTCTGTTCAATAAAACAAGCCCATTGTTATTGAACATTTGCTATCTAGTTTGTTAATTATTGCTACATTCAAAAAATTTGTGTTTCTTGCAGCTGAGTTTATATTTTACACTTCCTTTCATAAAGCTGTCCTAATTGCTTTTGTACTGTCTTATAACATTCTATTGATTTTAATTTTCAATAGAATTAAAGTGAGAAAGAATAAAATGTTTATAGAATTAATATTTTTATTGACCTAATAGATCCTTTTTACGTTAAGGAGAAAACAATTTTTAAGTCAGGGAAGTATCATTGTATTAAGAGTTTTGGGGGTGAGCTCAAACAGAATTCTTCTCCTGTCAAGATTGATTAAACTGAGCTCTGTCAATATACAGACCTACCTAAAATGATAGGATATATAAAACTATGTATTTTTTACTAGCTCAGTTTAAATTGTGTATATAGCATGCAAAGGACTTATCAGTTACACTACATCCATACCACTCTACTATGTGTGTGTAGTTGGCTACAAAGCGAAGAATATTTTTAGTTTATTCAAGTTCGTGAGAGTAGCCAAAACCACTAAAGGGCTATTTGCGCACAGTTCAATGGTCACTCATCAGGAAGAATCCTTAAATGATCTTGGTGTGTTGATTTCTGGGTAATGTAATGAATATCCATTGTGATTAATATAGCTTTGAAATGAATTGTGAAATATGCTCAAAGTAAAAATTGCTGAGTGAAAATTAGTCATCCAGCTTAAATTATAAGTAAATTAACTGAAAATCATTTTATTTGGCTAATACAGTATTCTTTTATTAATAAAAATGGGTTTTTGTCCACTTCAAATTTGTTATAATTTTTAAGCATATTTATTACATTCTTTCTAAAAGAAAGGAATACATTTGGAAATTGTATATATTTATCAGTTTTATCTTTCTGTTGCACAGTGTGCAATTAGATATTTATAAAAAATGCTTCAAGATAATAGTTCTTCAAAGGTGTTCTATATTGACCAATCTGATTGGATACTATGATGTGATCACAAAGGAACTAGATGCAAAAAATAATTTTGATATCATATACTTGGATCTTTTGATACTGTTGCGCCTGGAAGACTACTGTACAAATTGGAGCAGTATGGCATTAAGGGCAAATTGCTGCTATGGATAAAGGGATGGTTGAGTGGGAAAAGACAGAGAGTGGTAATCAATGGACACTGCTCTTCGTAGACTAGTGTAATTAGTGAAATCCCCAGGGTTCAGTGTTGGGTCCATTGTTGTTTTCTGTATCTATTAATGATACTGAAGAAGGTATATCAGGCTTAATGTGTAAGTTTGCAGATGATACAAAGGTTGACAGGGTTATTAATGATACTAATAACAGTACGCTACTGTAACAGAATCTAGAAAAGTTGAGCAGATGGGTTGAAAGGTGGTAACTGAAATTTAACATTGACAAATGTAAGGTACTGCATATGGGTAGCAATAACCCCAGAGTAACGTATCAACTGTGAGGTACTACGCTCAGGTTGGTAGAGAATGAAAAAGAACTGGGGGGGGGGGGTAAATGTGCAGTCAGATATGAAGTTTTCTGAGCAGTGTAGACAGTCTGCAAGAGTAGCGCATGGTGTCTTGTCACTGATATGCAGGAACTTTTCTAGCAGGGATGAGGAGGTGATTATCCCCTCGTATAAGGCAATGGTCAGGCCACACCTTGAGTACTGTATACAAGTCTAGAGGCCTCATTTTAGTAAGGATGTAGAGGTGCTAGAACAAGATTAGTGAATGGCCCAAAGGGTTGTTCTTACGAAGAAAGGCTTAAGTTCTGCAAATTACAATGTCTGGAGACTAGGCACCTGCGAGGTGATCTGATTGAGGTGTATAAGGCCTTGAATGGTTTGAGCAAGCTCAGTGCTGATGGGATTCTTCCTCTTGCCTAGATTAATCGCCTGAGGGGCAGACAAAAAAACTGCATCACTTGTGAATTTTGCAAATACAGTAAACCCTCGATTTAATGGACCCTGATATAATGGATTTCGGATTTAACAGGCTGGACAAATAATATATAATCTCGACCATATAATTTTTTTAGGTTGTACAAAACTTCAGTGTTATTATTAATTAAAAATTAATAATTACCTATTTCAATTATTGTTTTGATAATTACCTACTTTTATTTTTATAATCAAATTCAGGAAATTGTATTTTATTCTTTCTGAAAATGTGTTCAAATAGTTGTTTTCCCAGATTACAGATAACAGATAAGAGCAGGCGAGCTGAACGTGACTCGGACACTCAGGTCTACTGACTAGCTTTTTTTCGTTCTCAGTCTGCCTCAAGCTATCGTGTGGTCAATTTGTATACAGAGTTTCTGTAATTTCTGAATTGTGACTTTATTTATTAAATAATTTTGCAATCCTTACAATTTAAAATGGCATCATGTGAAAGAGGAGTTAAAAGAAAGCATGTGAACTTAAATGTGGTACAGAAATTAGAGCTAATTGAGAAATTAGAACTAGGTGTCTTGGTAGCACGTATTTGTGAAATTTATGGCGTAAAAAACAAACTGTTTCTGATCTCCGTAAATCAAAGGCCAAATTGCAACATAATTTTATATGTACAGTACTGTATATTGTATTAAAGCTTTTTTTTTTTTTTTTTTTTTTTGTAAATTTTCATGCATAAAAAATGCCCCTCTCCAGGTTAAATTGATTTAACGGACTTTCGGCATTAACGGACACTCCGTCTCCCCTATTAGTCCGTTAAATCGAGGGTTTACTGTAATGTGTTTTGCACTGCATTGTGGGTTGCAGAAATGTTTGAAATGCATTTGTTAGATGGGATATATATCTCTGTGAATGAAATCCAATAAAAAAGACTCCACCTGATATATCTAATTGACATAATATCTTCCCAAAGGGTAAAATGCATATTTAATGGAAATATGAGAAATCATGCAAATAGCAATCATGATAACCAAACATACATTTTATTGCATTTATGTGTACAAACTGAAATGACAAGTTAACGTAATAGTATTATATACTGTAAATCAGCAAAATAATTCCTCAATATTTTGTTGTTCCTCCTCGAGTTGCAATTACAGCCTTGTAACGATCTGGCATAGAGTTAATCAACTTCTGGATATATGGTTACCCAATTTTGTGGTACCACACCCTTACAATGCTCTCCTGCAGCTGAATCTTACTTGTTGGCTCCTGAGCAATTTTAGATGGCATTATGTACCAGCAAGTTTCAATAGAGTTCTAATCTGCACTGTTGCCGGGCCAGTCCAACACTGTAATGTCAGCAATTCTGAGGTATGACTGCACCTTAAGGGAGAAAAACGAGGGAAAACATTGATTTAAGTATGTTTTAAGCCTTGTGAGACAAGAAGACAAACTCGTCATTAAATCTAAATAGCATAAAACTTACCAATTTTTCTGTGTGGCAAGGTGCTGAGTCCTGTTCAAAAATGCAGTTTTGGTCCCTAATAACGGGTTTCAGGCACTCCTCCAAGATAGCAGTGTAGGTTTCTGTTAATAAACTTAATTCACTCACTCTCTTGCTTGTTATGCATGCCCAGACCATCTGACCGGCGGAAAACTTTACAGTCAGTGTTATGCAGTGAGGATGGTATGCCTCTGATTTTCGTCTTCTGACATTTCGCTTCCCATCCGAGCCATTCAGGTTGAATTTCGATTTGTCAGGAAAGATGATGGTGTCCCATTGCTCTTTTGTCCATGAAACTTGCATTTTAGCCCAAGCAATTCGCTTCTTACTCATTTGTTGGTTCATCAAAGGCTTCTTCTTGGGCTGATAGGCATGCAGACCACATTCCGAAAGCCCTCTTTGGATAGTTCGTGCACTTGTTTGAACACCAGAGGCCATCTTAAAAAGTCCAGTTTTAGATTAGGAGCCCTAGCATGGCAATTTCAAAGGCATAGCCATTTCAAATATCGATCTTGGGAAAGCATAGTCACTCTCTTACGGCCTGATCCAGGTCAACTCTTCACATCACCAGTTTCATGCTTTAATTTCAGCACCCAGGATACTGTTGACTGGTGGCTGCCTATTTTATCAGTGATAGCATACGTAGAAAGCCCTTCCTGGGACAGAGCAACAGCACCATTTTTTTTTTTTTTTTCTTGGTGTCAACTGAACATATGCCACCATGCTTACACCTCCTCAAAACAGGATGCTGTTATACCCTTCGAATGCCGTATTTATAGAAATGGCTGATGCGATACCTTGAAATTACTGTCCAATGCGATAGAAGTGTTATCTGACGCAATACCTTTGCATTGCGACAAACGAAATGACTGTAATCAAACAATATCTTACACGTTACACTACAAACAAATGTTACTTTTTTTAAGCTGAGCAAGTGTTTTTGTCCGCCACTGTAAATTCAAATTGAGGAAAGACAGTTGTAGAATGGATGTGTGGAAATTTGCCTTTAGCCAGTGGGTGGTTGATTGCTAGAAGCCAACTGGGCTAGCCGGGTAGGTAAAGTGCCTGCCTTGCAAACCAAAGGTTGTGGGTTCGAATCCTGCCTTGGACTTGGATCAGAGTAGAAAATGCAAAAAAAAAAAAAAATCTTGGGAGGTGCAATATGGGCCACCGAAGTGAAGCTCCAACAACTATCAAAAAAAAAAAAAGATTGCTAGAACAAATTTTAATCTGTCATTGTAGGAGTTGACAGCTTAAATAAATTCAAAGCAGAACTAGACAAACATTTAAAGCAAATGGATGGGTGAAATGGGAAGGGTTTTTTTTTTTTTTTTGGCTGATGCTGTATTAGCTTGCTTTCTTGCATCATGTGCCTCTACTAATGCTAATGCTGTATTACATACGCAAATGTTTCTCATCTGAGGAATAGGTTTTTTTTTTTTTCACTGACATTTTTTTCAAAGTAAATTTTTATGAAATTACAATGGATATCATACCAGCTTTTCATGTAGAATATGGGTTAGAATTTCATGGGGCTGTGCACAGATATAGATTAGTCTTAGAGATATTTTTGGATTTAAATTACCATTATTGAGTTATACAATCCTGAAAGTTTATGATGTAATTTTTCTTCAGTTATGTGCCAGCAGATAGACATAATGTATAGGTAAGCATTAAACAAAATAAACATTGTTCAAAATATTGACATTAATGAAGCATGTAAATACTAGTATCTGTAACCACTTATGCAATTCCAAAAACCATCATTTGGAGTTTAATGCCATTCACTACTATGGCCAGTTACTTCAACATATCACAGGATTTCTGCACAGATGCAGGCTAAACTGTTCAGATAATGGATGAACTCTTTGTGTGAAATTTAAAATATCATATTAATGCCTGTATCCTCCCTCTGTGTTGTGAACCTGTTTTATGTACACCCTTCCACAGCGAAAATTCGCTGTTCAGTCGAATAATTTGTACGTTATGATCAGGTAAGTTTTCTAAGTGCTTGCTGGACATTAACACTAAATTTTACCTAGAAGCAGGCTTTTTTGACAATATACAGAATCCCACTGATAAAATGCAAATTGTGCATGTTATGAACCCCTTAATGTGTAAAAATTGTTATCTTTAGTCCAGAGTAAATTGAAGAGAAATTCTAGATGGCATAACATAGTGCAGGATATACTGAAAAAACTGTATCCAAGTCTGTCTGTCCCCTGGTATAAGTGCTCCAACATGATACATATACAAATTTGACATATGCAGTGTATGCTAAACAAAATGCCTTAGTCCCTAGTTGCAGTCTGACTGATGGAAATTTTCAATGAACACTGCATTCGGTACATCTGGTCCAAATTCTGACATGCTGAAGTATTAGCAGTGGCAAATAGTGCAGGGAAGCAAGCTCATACAGCATCAGCCAAAAAAAAAAACTACACCCACATTATTTGTCCATTCCATCTAGTAAGTTGTCTAATTGTTTTTCCTTAAATTTATACAAACTACTCACTTCCTCAACACTAGATGGAAGTCTGTTTCAACAATCACTCTCTGGCTGAAAAATTTTGGCATGCTATCTGCAACCATCCTTTTTCAACTGAAATTTATGTTGCATTTAAACAATTCTGTTCCAGAGTAAAGACTCTGGAATGGAATTGCAGATAGTTCCTGGCACTTTTGCAGCCAGGTGGGCAGGAGCAGCAGTGCGTAGCATACGCGTCTTTATTACACCGTGGTTCGAGCCCGTGACCACCAAATACAGAGGATGCGGAAAGGTCAGGGTATGACCACCACATATCCCCAGAGCAATATGGCCTTAGTTGTTAATGCTCCTAAAAATCAAATAACAACAACATAACAACAGCAGATAGTTCCTGTGTTGTGTTGTGTTCTGAATAATTTCTTAATCATTGCAAAATCTCTGACATTTCAGGGGAACCTTAAGTTTGTGAAACAAAAAACATCACAGTGAGCTAAATCCAGTGAATGTGGAACTCACTGGATTTAGCTTCAGTGATGGACTACTTCACTAGAAATTCTCGAATGGAAAGTGCTGAGTTTGCAAGAGTATTGTCATGGTGCAATTGAAAATTCCCAGAAGCCCACTTTTTGGACATTTTCTCTGAAGAACATTGGCAATCACTATTAGAATTGAATAAACTTTAAAAACCACTAAAAAATCTTTGAACAACACATAGCATCTTTTCCCAAAGATGTTTTTAACATTTTTTGGGTTTGTGGCTGTTGCACTCTCTTCTGATTTGAAATAAAATTTTCTACTTAAAATCACTCATTTTAAACTATAACAGAGCATATAAAACACTTATTCAATTTGCAGTAATTCATACTAACTCCAGATATATGGGTGACTCATGTATTACTGTGTCTAAATGAATCAACAAGCTTGTTGCAGCAAGTTGCAACTTGCTGCAGTGCTGAAGTTCCAAGGTACAAAGCTGATCCCTGATCTTTTTGATCACACCTTTTACATAATTTGAATGAAATATTTTGTAGAGCTAACATGTCTAACAAAGAGTTTAGCCAATATTTCTGTTGTTTTAAAAATATTAGCAAAAATTAATGCATTGCCTTTGTGAAAAACAACTTGTTTATGGAAACTCATCCAATAATGGAAATAACATCACAAGAATTTGTGGGTATATAACTTAGTAACAATGCTTTAAATCCAGAAATGCCACTAGATGTTTTTATTTGTACTTTTGTAGAGAACAACCTCACAGAATATTGACCTCCACTTTGTATATAATCACCCTGTATATTTTATATTTTTTATAAAAAATGTATTGGTTCCATTCATTAGTTGGTCAAGCAATTTTGGAATATTTTTTTAAAACAGTATATGAAATCATTTGAAATCCATATCTTGAATATTTCTGTAATTTATTTTCAGGTGTTTCAGTTGTGTCTTTGGATAAGGCATTAGAGGTTAATCATGTTACTGCACGTGTAGGAGATAATGTGGAGATCAAATGTGATATAACAGGGACTCCCCCACCTCCTATCGTGTGGTGCCGAAATGATATGGATCTTTCTGGACTTAATGAAGAAGAAATTAAAGTAAGCATTCAGCGAATTATAATACTAATCAATATTATTATTATTAATCAATATTATTCATTTATGCCATTAGAGTTAAACACACTCTAAAGGGGAAAAACAAATAAAAAAAAACTTTGTGCTATAACTCCATCACATTCTTTTAAATGTAATATGAGACACTAAGTGATAAAACATACTGCAGTTTGAGAAAAGTAAATTTTAATATCTTCATTGGCCATTGACTTAATAACTGCAAGGCAGATTTATTTTCTCAACAAGATTCAATAAATTTAGGCTTATGGATCTCCAAAATACCCTTAAGCTATTTAGTTGGATTGAGAACAAGGCTCTGGACTGGCCTGCCTTGACCACTCCAGTTGTTTCACCTGCGTATATACTCTGCATTACAATGTGACTGCTCACTGTGTGTGCCACTAATTTTCATGTATTGTTTTTTATTTTATTTATTTATTTATTTATTTTTATAAAATATTCTTTTTGTGCATATTTTAAATCTTGACTACCTGTTCTCTGGAAAATAAATAAATAAAAAATTATCACTTCATAAATAAAGTCTCTGAAGTGTTTTTAAAATGCAGTATAAAGAATGGAAAAAAACATGGAACACAGCTGCCTTCTGAACTGAAAAACTCAGGCAGTGAATCAGTTAGTTAAACTGTGATACAAACATTTCTGTACACTTACAAAATTGTGGACAGTTCCACAATTTTGGTACAGCATAATTATCCACAATGGCAATGGTAGGCATCAGCATTCATGGTTTTGTGTGGGGTGGACTCATAAATCACCAGATCACATGAATCAATTCCTGATCATTATACTACCACAACTCAGTATCACTCTGATTACAGTGTAGTCTGCATAGCATTATTCCATAAACATATCCTATTTCCTATGTATACATCTGGTGCATGGGCTGCAGCATAATCAATTCCTTCACACCATTCTCTGCTTTTTTAGCTGTTGTTGTTATTTGGTTTTTAGGAGCATTAGCAACTAAGGCCATATTGCTCCGGGGATATGCGGTGGTCATTCCCTGACCTTTCCACATCCTCCGTATTTGGTGGTCACGGGCTCGAACCCCGGTATAATCAAGAAGCATGACTTTTTTTGGCAAAGTCCAGCTGACTTATTGTGCTCACAGACAGTCACAGTAGCCATGGCGTGGCACCTCCATAGCCAGGTGAGCAGGAGCGGCAGTGCATAGCACACACACTTCTTGATTAGACCAGGGTTCGAGCCCATGACCATCAAATACGGAGGATGCGGAAAGGTCAGGGAGTGACCACCGCATATCTTCGGAGCAATATGGCCTTATTTGCTAATGCTCCTTAAAAAAAAAAAAAAAAACCAAGTAGCCAATGGAATTCCATTCATTGTCTTTCTGGTGGTAATTTGTCCAACAGCTTCTGTGGTGTTTCTCTTATGGACTCAGTAAGGATGGCTTTGCAGTATACTGTTACAGCAGCATTCATCTGCTAACATATTTTGAGTCTCTGATTTTTGTCTTAGGCTTTGACAATATGCTAGTCATTTGACAATATGCTAGTTCTCTGACAATATGCTAGTTTCACTATGTCACATACAGTTCCTAACCTGTCTAGTCAGCACAGAAAACCATTATCCTTCCCTTCTCATATAGGAGAAGATCCCAGTTCTGCAGTGTCAATGAAGAAGAAATGTTCTGCATTTAAACAAAGGGTCATACCTGCAGAATGGCAACCTGTTGTAATTCCTCTTTGGAAATGGTCTAGATCTTCTTCTCATCCTGCTTATAAATATATAATTTTTAATCTGTTATCATATTAATGTTCTTCTCAAAACTAATGCCGCCATCTGCTTGGCTTGTAACCTCTGGAAATGTGCCATAGTTTTCTAAGCTTTATTTCTCAATACATGGATAGGATATAGTTTACATTAGTGATGGGTATAATAAATGATTAGTTGTTACTAACTACTAATCATTTGATTATATCATACAAATGAAATGATCAAATGATATAAATGATATAATCATTTGATTTTCCATAATTGAATGAATTATTTGAACAATGTGAATATAATCAAAATAATGGAATTATTTGCTATAATTGAAATAATCGATTATGACCTCTCGATTATGTCTCTCACTGTTTTATACGAGATAAGTGTATATTATTCTATCAGCAATCACATGGAAAATAGTAACTATTTGCTGCTAAATAATATATTTTCCACACAGAAATTTGGCATCTGATTCTGGTGAATTCTTGAGTGCCTTTCAATAACAGTCAATAATAAAATCTTTTTATATGCGAATGAAAGGCCTTATTAGCTAGGATTCAAAGATCATAATGACAATTTCATGGATACTGCTGTTCCTCAGGCGCCTCCGTAGCCAGGTGGGAAGGAGCAGCAGTGCGTAGCACACGCTTCTTGATTAGACCGGGTTTCGAGCCCATCACCACTAAATACAGAGGATGCGAAAAGGTCAGGGAATGACCACCGCATATCCCGGAGCAATATGGCCTTAGTTGCTAATGCTCCTAAAAACCAAATAACAAACAAACTAACAAGCTGTTCCTCATTTAAAGAAACATACAGTCAAACTTGGTTATAATGAGCATGGGAATGCCGAGATCGCAGCTGTAATGAGCAAAAACCATAATGATTATAATTCACATGTATTCCCATACAATCGCTCACTGTTATAATGAATGTACTACACAGATATACCGTACAAATTTTGGTAACTATGCAAGCATTCTTAATTGCTTGGATAGTCAAAAAAATCCAATTCTTGGAATAGACAAAAATGAAAGGGGCAGCTTAGCTTTTATTACCACCCACATCAGATTAGGGGCGAGTTTTATGACCGAACCTTGTCCTTTCAGGGACGGGGACTATACAATACTGCATTGGCGTTCCGCTTGTAATTTCTATGAACATAAACCATAACGCATTGCAGATTGTCTTGTATTCACTGAACCATAAATTTATTTTGGGACTTTTAAGAATTCTGGAAATGATAATTGTTTGTATGCAGATCACTTTACTATCATTTTAAAATAAAATCAGTTAAAATCAGAAAAATTAGTAAAATCAGTTTCTCAATTTGCAGAAAAGTCAAAATTATTCATGAGTTACAAAATGGTGCAAAAATGTTGAAGTGGGTAAAAAGTTTTCTTTGTCCTCTTCAACAGTATCAACATTGTGGAAGAATAAACATGTTTACATATCAGCACTGGAAAAAAACATAACCAGGGGGGGAAAAAATTTAGAAAGTGCTAGGTTACAAACATTGATGAAGCATTGCTTCAATGGTTCACTACACAAAGAAGTGCTAGATTTTCAGTAGATGGTCCAATCTTGAAAGCTCAAGTGGAAAAATTTGCTAAACAATTTGCACATGACGATTTTGTATGTAACAATGATTGGCTGGATCAATTTAAAAACAGTTAAAATCAGTAAAATTAGCTGGGAAACATTGTGGTACAAGTAAACACATGGGTTGTGTTAGGGTAGTTAAGAATAGGAACAGATGGATGTATACTTGCGTGAGCACCAATGCTAGGAGTTTAGTAAATAAATTTGATGAATTTGAGGTATTGCTCAAAACATCAAAGGCAGATATTGTTGGGATATCAGAGATGTGGTGTCACACAGATAAGGAATGCAGAACTGGAATTTGGGGAGTACAATGTGTACAGGAAGGATAGACAGGATAGGAAGGGAGAAGGGATTATGCTATTTTAGTTAAGAAACACAAAATCCAAGGAAGTGAAGCTAGTCGACATCACTGGACAGTGCAGTGTCGAATCAGTTTGGTGTGACATAAGCATTGGGAGATCAAAATTGAGAGTAGGAGTGTGCTATAGGCCTAATGACTCTGATGAGTATGATAGGAAACTGTACAGGGAAATAGAGTGGGCCAGTAAATCAGAGTGTCTTATAATGGGGGATTTTAATTTCACAGATATTGACTGGAATTTGTGGGTTGGTCACTCACACACTAGCAAGGCTTTTGCAGATTTATTGGATGATTGTTTTCTACATCAGCATGTTCGGGAGGCAACTAGAGGGAGTAATACTCTTGATCTGATTATCAGTAGTGATTCTTCGTGCATTAAGAATGTAGATAAAGGAACCACTAGGTTCCTTTATTCTGTAGATAAAGGAACCACTAGGTTCCTTTATTCTGTAGATAAAGGAACCACTAGGTGGCAGTGATCACAGTGTGCTGAAGTGGGATTTACTCAAAGAGGTAACTACCATCAGGGATAAAGGGAAGGGTTTTTGCTTTCATAAAGGCGACTACGATGGTCTGAGACAGTATTTAAATTCTATACAGTGGGACCAACTGATGGTGTTACCAAAAGCAAATTCAAAATAGGAAGCATTCAAAGAACTTATCTTGTAAGCTACTAGGCTTTACATACCAACTAAGAAATATTGTTCAAGGTTTAGGCCTAAATGGATGTCAGATGAACTAATGAGACATATGGCAGAGAATAAAAATGCATGTGATACATATAAATTAACATGTTACACAGAAGCCTATGATAAATATAAGCTGATCTGCAACCAAGTTACAAAGGAGGTTAGGCAGGCAAAGGCAGATTACGAGAAATCTTTGGCAAAGGATGCAAAGAAAAACAGCAAAGAGTTCTTTACTTATGTAAACTCTAGAAGGAAGGGGATGAATCAGATTGGTCCACTTGATATCAATGGTTCAACTGTTGATGATCCTGCTCAGGTAGCTAAAAAACTAAATAAATATTTTGCATCGACATTCACACATGAGGAGTTATTCAGTGACGGGAATGCCAGAGGTGTATTCAACTCTGGCAGTAAGCTAGATAATCTTGTAATAACTGAGAGTAATGTGGTGGAGAAATTGTTGAAGATAAACACAAGAAAGGCACCTGGGGTGGATGGGATCTATCCAGTTATATTAAAGGAGGCAGCAAAGGAAGTAAGCAAACTCTTAGCCATAATTATGAGAGCTTCCTTGGACTCAGGGGAGGTACCCATACACTGGAGAAGTGCAAATGTGACCCCAATTCACAAAGGAAGATCAAAGGCTAACACAAGTAATTATAGACCTGTGAGTTTAACTTCTGTTCCAGGAAAATTAATGGAGGCCCTGGTTAAAGAAGCACTGCAGGATCATCTAAACAAGACATCAGTTATAGCTCGGACACAGCATGGTTTTGTTAAGGGAAAGTCTTGCCTGACCAATTTGATTGGATACTATGATGCAGTCACAAAAGAACTGGATGCAGGGAATAACTTTGATATTATAAATTTGGATCTTAGAAAGGCTTTTGATACTGTTGCATATGGAAGACTGCTGCACAAATTGGAGCAGTGTGGCATTGGAGGCAAATTGCTTCTATGGATAAAGGGATAGTTGAGTGGGAGAAGACGGAAAGTGGTAATCAATGGACACTGCTCATCGTGGACTAATGTTATTAGTGGAGTCCCTCAGGGTTCAGTGTTGGGTCCATTATTGTTTTCTGTATTTATAAATGATATTGATGATGGTATATCAAGCTTAATGTCCAAGTTTGCAGACGATATAAAGGTAGACAGGGTTGTTAAGGACACTACTGACGCTGCAACAGGATCTGGAAAGGTGGAGCAGATGGGCTGAGAGGTGGCAATTGAAGTTTAACATTGACAAATGTAAAGTACTACATATGGGAAACAGCAACCCCAGAGCAATGTATCAACTCTGTGGTACTACACTGACAGTGGTAGAGAATGAAAAGGACCTGGGGGTTATTGTGCATGCAGATATGAAGTTCTCTGAGCAGTGTAGTTGGGCTGCAAAAGTAGCTCATGGGGTCTTGTCAATGATATACAGGAATTTTTCTAGCAGGGATAAGGAGATGATTATTCCCTTGTATATGGCAATGGTCAGGCCACACCTTGAGTATTGTATACAGGTCTAGAGGCCTCATTTCAAGAAGGATGTAGAGCTGCTGGAACGAGTACAGAGAAGGGCAACAAGATTAGTGAATGGAACAGAGGGTTGCTCTTACGAAGAAAGGCTTAAGTTTTACAAATTACAGTGTCTGGAGACTAGGCACCGGCGAGGTGATCTGATAGAGGTGTTTAAAGCCTTGAATGGTTTGAGCATGCTCAATGCTGATGGGAATTTTCCTCTTGCTCAGAATAATCACCTGAGAGGGAATAAATTCAAATTGAGGAAAGACAGATGTAGGATAGATGTGCGGAAATTTGCCTTTAGCCAGTGGGTAGTTGGTTGGTGGAACAGACTTCCATCCCTTGTTGTGGAAGTTGATAGCCTAAATAAATTTAAGGCTCAGCTGGACAGGTATTTCGAATGAACGGAGGGGTGAAGTGGAAGGGTTTTTTTTTTTTGTTTTTTTCTTGGCTGATGCTGCATAAACTTGCTTTCTTGCATCATATGCCTCTACTAATGCTAATAAAAGCTTGGAGTTTGCAAACTTTCATGTTGACATCTTATGATTAAGTTTAAGGTTACACTTATGTAATTCATTGTGAATGGTTTTATTAAATAACACAGGTACAAGGTTTTATGCTTATGTTGTGTTTTATTTTCATTGTGATGGGCGTTTATTCCGTACCGTTAATCCTAAAGCGATACTTACATCATTGTTTTAATTTCTGATGGAACCGAAAGGAAATTTAAATAAAGAGAGAAATGTGCATAAACGTTATTAATTTAAATATTCACCCAACAATCAGTTCTTTTGTTGACCATTTTCAACATTTTCACAACAAAAAATTCATTACTACCGATTGAGCAGTGAGGTGAGAAGTATGTGGATGGGCAATGGGTGCATAAATCATAAATGTAACCTAAGAAACTGTTGTGCGAGATTAGAGCTTTTGCTGATAAAGAATAAACATAACAAGTACTTGTTTTCATTATGTGCTTATTTATTTTAATTTAATGTAAGTAAACCTTCGGTACCAGCACAGAAAGGTTTAAGTCAGGTTTGGGTCATTTCAAAGTTTTTATACATTCGAAAAAAGAAAAAATAATTTGTGCCCTGTAAGCAAAGAATTATTATTATTATTGTTGCTCTTATATTATTTCTCCCTGGTTGGGGGAATCCACTCCGTGATGGGTATTGCTATCCAGTACACAGGGTGGTTGTAATGTCTGGTGTTATTGATGGTCGAGGAAATCCCTGACTGTCCTACAGGTGTTCAGGATTGTGATGTTCTGGAGTTCCTTGTAGGTGTTCTCTGGGAGACCTATTGCTGCTAGGCTGTTATGTCGAGTCTTTGGCACCATACCGGTGGTTGACACAGTGATCGAGATGGTCGATACTTCTTGCATATGCCACATCTCCTTGACCTTGTGTCAGGTTCGTGTACTTCCTAATTTTTTCCTCATGGGTTTTCTGGACATTGCTAGTGTTTGACACCACTATGTCAATCAGGTAGGTAGCCTTTTCCATCTTGTCCACAAGGGTTATCTCCGGTCTGTTGTGCGGGATGGTCTTATCCATTATTATGGCGCGGTCCCAGTACATCTTGTGAGTTTGGGTCTCTAGTACTGCCTGGGGTCCGTACTTGTAGTATGGTACACTTTCTTTGGTCAACGGGTATTTCCTTGCTAGCTTCTGATGTATATTATCCTGGCTACCTGGTCGTGTCTATGAGTGTACTCAGTCTGGGTGATCACCTTGCACCCCGCCGTGATGTGTTGGATCGTTTCTGAGGCCAGGTGGCATCGTCGGCATGTGTCATCTGACATTCCGGGCTCCTTTCTATTTGTTTTCTGTAGTTTCTGGTGTTGATTACCTGGTCTTGTATGGCCAGCATGAATCCTTCAGTCTCGGGGAAGAGCATCCCGCTTGTGAGCCATGCATTGGAAGCAGTGTTATCGATGTGATCTTGATGATGGTAATTATAGTGTCTGCATTGGAGTTATTATTATTATATGTTCAGATATGTCAGACTGGAAAACAAAACGTCAGTCTGGTGCTTTTTATCGCAAGCGGAAGGATGAAAGTGATAAGGAAAAGGAAAAATTACTAGAATCCATGCTGAAATTCGTAAAGTTGGATGAGGGTGACCCTACGGCATCAGCATCAGTCGCTTCGGAATTCATTTCAGACAGTAAGGATGGAATGGAAGGCGAAAAATCTCCTTCCATTTCGTCAAGGAAGGTGATTTTTCCTTCCTTGACAAGAAATATCAGTGCCTGAATCAAGCTGTGGTGATGATAATTTAGAAAATAATAATTGTGGTGAATTGACAGCCGAATATGATATAGGGGATCCTTTTAGCTGGCGACCAATTATTAATAATCAGTTATTGGAACTCATAATTCAGAAGGGACCTGTAACGCCTCAAAATATGAAATTTCCTAAAGATAACAATGGAAGATCATTTTCTGCGTCACAATATATGAGACTTTTCCCTAACGGTGAAAAAGTTCAAAGAACTTGGTTAATCTATTCTACAAAATCGAATAGTGTGTTTTGCTTTTGTTGCAAGTCATTTGCTTTAAAGGAAATGAGCATAGAACATATGCAAAATTGTAAAAGGTGGTATGAATTAAAAACATGCCTTGACAACAATCATACAATTGACAAAGAACAACAATGGTACTTTGAATCTGAAAAGAGACGATGGCGAGCCATTATTGAAAGAATCGTCGCAGTTAGCATTAGCATTAGTAGAGGCATTTGATGCAAGAAAGCAAGCTTATGCAGCATCAGCCAAAAAAAAAAAAAAAAAAACCACTTCCACTTCACCCCTCTGTTCGTTCAAAATACCTGTCCAGCTGAGCCTTAAACTTATTTAGGCTATCAACCTCCACCACAAGGGATGGAAGTCTGTTCCACCAACCAACCACTCGCTGGCTAAAGGCAAATTTCCGCACGTCTATCCTACATCTGTCTTTCCTCAATTTGAATTTATGCCCTCTCAGGTGATTATTCTGAGCTAGAGGAAGAATCCCATCAGCATTGAGCATGCTTAAACCATTCAAGGCTTTATACACCTCTATCAGATCACCTCGCTGGTGCCTAGTCTCCAGACACTGTAATTTGCAAAACTTAAGCCTTTCTTCGTAAGAGCACCCCTTTGTTCCATTCACTAATCTTGTTGCCCTTCTCTGTACTCGTTCCAGCAGCTCTACATCCTTCTTGAAATGAGGCCTCCAGACCTGTATACAGTACTCTAGGTGTGGCCTGACCATCGCCTTATACAATGGAATAATCACCTCCTTATCCCTGCTGGAAAAATTCCTGTATATCATTGACAATACTCCATGAGCTACTCTTGCAGCCCGTCTGCACTGCTCAGGGAACTTCATATCTGCCTGCACAACCACCCCCAAGT
Organism: Mastigoproctus giganteus; assembly: GCF_048544385.1. Classification (NCBI taxonomy): domain Eukaryota; kingdom Metazoa; phylum Arthropoda; class Arachnida; order Uropygi; family Thelyphonidae; genus Mastigoproctus; species Mastigoproctus giganteus. The sequence continues at coordinate 226,036,771 of NC_143581.1, read as the reverse complement.
CCCTTTCATTCTCTACCACTGTCAGTGTTGTACCATAGAGTTGATACGTTGCTCTGGGGTTGCTGTTTCCCATGTGTAGTACTTTACATTTGTCAATGTTAAACTTCATTTGCCACCTCTCAGCCCATCTGCTCAACCTTTCCAGATCCTGTTGCAGAAGCATAGTGTCAGTAGTGTCCTTGACAACCCTGCCAACCTTTGTATCGTCTGCAAACTTGGACATTAATCCCGATATACCATCATCAATATCATTTATAAATACAGAAAACAATAATGGACCCAACACTGAGCCCTGAGGGACTCCACTAATAACATCAGTCCACGATGAGCAGTGTCCATTGATTACCACTCTCTGTCTTCTCCCCCTCAACCACCCCTTTATCCATAGCAGCAATTTGCCTCCAATGTCACACTGCTCCAATTTGTGTAGCAGTCTTCCATGTGCAACAGTATCAAAAGCCTTTCTAAGATCCAAGTATATAATATCAAAGTTATTCCCTGCATCCAGTTCTTTTGTGACTGCATCATAGTATCCAATCAAGTTGGTCAGGCAAGACTTCCCCTTAACAAAACCATGCTGTGTCTGAGCTATAACTGAAGTCTTGTCTAAATGATCCTGCAGTGCGTCTTTAACCAGTGCCTCCATTAATTTTCCTGGAACAGAAGTCAAGCTCACAGGTCTATAATTACTTGTGTCAGCCTTTGATCCTCCTTTGTGAATTGGGGTCACATTTGCACATTTCCAGTCTATGGGTACCTCCCCTGAGTCCAAGGAAGCTCTCATAATTATGGCTAAGGGTTTGCTTACTTCCTTTGCTGCCTCCTTTAATATAACTGGATAGATCCCATCCACCCCGGGTGCCTTTCTTGTGTATATCTTCAACAGTTTCTCCTCCACTTTACTCCCAGTTATTTCAAGATTCTGTAACTTACTGCTAGAGTTGAATACACCTCTGGCATTCCCCTCGCTGAATAACTCCTCATGTGTGAATGTCGATGCAAAATATTCATTTAGTTTGTTAGCCACCTGAGCAGGATCATCAACACTTGACCCATCAATATCAAGTGGACCAATCTGATTCATCCCTTTCCTTCTAGAGTTTACATAAGGGCTTGAGGGCGAGAGTTTCCTGTACGGACGTGCCTTTCTGCCGCTACTGGAACAGAGAAGTTTTTTCTGATTTATTTTCTGCTTTATTAGTTTAAATTGACATATTAACTTATTTCTAGAGTAGCTTTATATTCCTATTTACGGTACTTAAAGTTAAAGTAACTTAGATAGAGATTTGTAGGTATTACTTAGTATCGGAAAGGGTATCAAATACACGTGTTTACCGTTCATAGACAGCCGCCATTGTTACGTGAACATTAATCAGTAAATCTATTAATCTTGTCGAACTTCATTGGCAATTAAATTGTACTTTTAACTATACATATAACCACATAGGTTACGGAACATAAATAATTAGTAAAAATAAATAATTAATACATAACTTGATACGGAAGTTATATAAAGGGACTTCGTAGATAACACTCGTTACTGAAACGCGACACAGCATATCCGGAATTCGATAGCATTAGCTTTGTATAGTATAGTGCATAATATAATATTGTCAATTATTCAGTAAATCTATTAATCTTGATAAACTTCATTGTCAATTAAATTGTATTTTTAACTCTATAAATATATATAACGACTTAATCGTAACAAATAATTAATACATAACTAGAGTGCTACACGTGATACGGAAGTTGTATAAAGGGAACACTAGATACCGAAAAAAAAAAAAAAAAAAAAACAATATATATATATATATAATATAACTTAAGGATTTAATTTTTGTTTTAATTTTATTGAATTAAATTGGAATCATGACTCTAACCAGAGCAGCAAAGCAAAAGGCTCAAGCTAATGGGAGTGCTGTGGTTCAGGGGAGAACTGAGGGGGCCAGTTGCCCTCTGAATCACAGTCTATTAAAATGCACTGTTTGCTTGATGTTTGCGGAGCAGTTGGGTACGGGACATGATACTGCCAAGGGGGATGTCTTTGTGTGTGCACGATGTAAGGAGTGCAAGGAAATCAGGCGACAACTCAGCGTTGTTATGGGCCTTTATGAGAGCTTGAAGGACAGGGTGGATGCCCTCGAAGGAAATAAATTGAGGGGCCCATCAAGCTCTCAGCTGCCCACATCAACGCCAGAGCTTGCACTTGGTCATCAGGCAACACAGAAGCAGCCCCCTAGGCAGAATGCGCTGGTCCCACAGGAACTAGTAGTTGTTGGTGACTCTATTGTCAGGGAAACGGGGAACATGCTTTGTAAAAAGGATAGGTGGAATAGGACCAGGGTATGTCTGCCAGGGGCAAAGGTTGATGACGTTGTAGAGCGGATATCATCTTTTAAGGGCACAAAAGGTGATATAGTTGTACACGTTGGCACGAATGATATTCAGAGTAGGAGACCGGCGGAATTACTTAGCAAGTACAGGTCACTGCTGAAAAAAAGCCGTGAATTAGGGTTGAACTTGAAAGTGTCTGCAATTCTGCCCAGACACGATAGGATGGAGTATATGATGAGAGCCTTGTCGATCAATTCGGCCCTGGAGGGATTGTGCAAGGCTCAAGGGGTAGAATTTTTTTCAGCCTGGACTGTACTTGTTAACAGGAGAGATTGCTTCTACAGGGATGGGATACACTTAAATAGAAAGGGTGCAAGAATTTTTGCTGATGCTGTCGAGGCAGTGTTAGGTGGGTCGGAAAACTGCTAGTTGGGGGGGATACAAGGACTAATAGATTAACAGTAGCCACTGGCAGAGGTGGAAGTGATTCTTGCACTGCTTCTATTGATATGAGCAGAAGTCTGAAAAACAAGATGCAGGATATTTCAGAGACTGCTGGTAGTCATTGCGGTACAAGTAAACACATGGGTTGCGTTAGGGTAGCAAAGAATAGAAACAGGTGCATGTATACCTGCGTGTACACCAATGCTAGGAGTTTGGTAAATAAATTTGATGAATTTGAGGTATTGCTCAAAACATCAAAGGCAGATATTGTTGGGATATCAGAGACGTGGTGTCACACAGATATAAGTAATGCGGAACTGGAATTTGGGGAATACAATGTGTATAGAAAGGATAGACAGGACAGGAGGGGAGGAGGGGTTATGCTATTAATTAAGAAACACATAAAGTCCAAGGAAGTGAAGCCAGTTGACATCGATGGACAGGGCAGTGCCGAATCAGTTTGGTGTGACATAAGCATAGGGAAATCAAAATTGAGAGTAGGAGTGTGCTATAGGCCTAATGACTCTGATGAGTATAATAAGATATTGTACAGGGAAATAGAGTGGGCCAGTAAATCAGAGAGTCTTATAATGGGGGATTTTAATTTCCCAGATATTGACTGGAATTTGTGGGTTGGTCACTCGCACACTAGCAAGGCTTTTGTGGATTTATTGGATGATTGTTTTCTACATCAGCATGTTCGTGAGGCAACAAGAGGGAGCAATACTCTTGATCTGATTATCAGTAGTGACTCTTCGTGCATTAAGAACCTGCAGATAAATGAACCACTAGGTGGCAGTGATCACAGTGTGTTGAAGTGGGATTTACTCAAGGAGGTAACTACCATCAGAGGTAAAGGGAAGGGTTTTTGTTTTCGTAAAGGCGACTATGATGGTCTGAGACAGTATTTAAATTCTGTACAGTGGGACCAACTGATGATGTTACCAACAGCAAACTCTAAATGGGAAGCATTCAAGGAACTAATCTTGGAGGCTACCAGGCTTTACATACCAACTAAGAAATATTGTTCAAGGTTTAGGCCTAAATGGTTGTCAGATGAACTAATGAGACATGTGGCAGAGAAGAAAAATGCATGGGATACATATAAATTAATGGGTGACATGGAAGCCTATGATAGATATAAGTTGGTCTGTAACCAAGTCACAAAGGAGATTAGGCAGGCAAAGGCAGACTACGAAAAATCCTTGGCAAAGGATGCAAAGAAAAACAGAAAAGAGTTCTTTACATACTTGAACTCGAGAAGGAAAGGGATGAATCAGATTGGTCCACTGGATATTGATGGTTCAACAGTTGAGGATCCTGCTCAGGTGGCTAACAATCTAAACGAGTATTTTGCATCTACATTCACGCATGAGGAGTTATTCAGGAAGGAGAATGATGTAGGTAAAGTAAACATTGGCAGTGAGCTGGATGATTTTGTAATAACTGAGAGGAAAGTGGAGGAGAGATTGTTGAGGATAAACATAAAAAAGGCACCTGGGGTGGATGGGATCTATCCAGTTATATTAAAGGAGGCAGCAAAGGAAGTATGCAAACCCCTAGCCATAATTATGAGAGCTTCTTTGGACTCAGGGGAGGTACCCATAGACTGGAGATGTGCAAATGTAACCCCAATTCACAAAGGAGGATCAAAGGCTGACACAAGTAATTATAGACCTGTTAGTTTAACTTCTGTTCCAGGTAAATTAATGGAGGCACTGGTTAAAGAAGCACTGCAGGATCATCTAGACAAGAATTCAGTTATAGCTCAGACGCAGCATAGTTTTGTTAAGGGCAGGTCTTGCCTGACCAATTTGATTGGATACTATGATGTAGTCACAAAAGAACTGGATGCAGGGAATAACTTTGATATTATATATTTGGATCTTAGAAAGGCTTTTGATACTGTTGCACATGGAAGACTGCTGCACAAATTGGAGCAGTGTGGCATTGGAGGCAAATTGCTACTATGGATAAGGGGATGGTTGAGTGGCAGAAGACAGAGAGTGGTAATCAATGGACACTGCTCAACGTGGACTAATGTTATTAGTGGAGTTCCTCAAGGTTCAGTGTTGGGTCCGTTGTTGTTTTCGGTGTTTATGAATGATATTGATGATGGGATATCAAGTTTAATGTCCAAGTTTGCAGATGATACAAAGGTTGGCAGGGTCGTTAAGGACACTACTGACGCTATGCTGCTGCAACAGGATCTGGAAAGGTTGAACAGATGGGCTGAGAGGTGGCAAATGAAGTTTAACATTGACAAATGTAAAGTACTACATATGGGAAACAGTAACCCCAGAGCAACGTATCAACTCTGCGGTACTGCACTGACAGTGGTGGAGAATGAAAAGGACCTGGGGGTAATTGTGCAGGGAGATATGAAGTTCTCTGAGCAGTGCAGACGAGCTGCAAGAGTAGCTCATGGTGTCTTGTCAATGATATACAGGAATTTTTCTAGCAGGGATAAGGAGGTGATTATTCCCTTGTATAAGGCAATGGTTAGGCCACATCTTGAGTACTGTATACAGGTCTGGAGGCCTCATTTCAAGAAGGATGTAGAGCTGCTGGAACGGGTACAGAGAAGGGCAACAAGATTAGTAAATGGAACAAAGGGTTGCTCTTACGAAGAAAGGCTTAAGTTTTGCAAATTACAGAGTCTGGAGACTAGGCACCGGCGAGGTGATCTGATAGAGGTGTATAAGGCCTTGAATGGTTTGAGCATGCTCAATGCCAATGGGATTCTTCATCTTTCTCAGAATAATCACCTCAGAGGGCATAAATTCAAATTGAGGAAGGACGGATGTCGGATAGATGTGCGGAAATTTGCCTTTGGCCAGCGGGTGGTTGGTTGGTGGAACCGACTTCCATCACTTGTTGTTGAAGTTGATAGCCTAAACAAATTTAAAGCTCAACTGGACAGGTATTTCGAACGAACGGAGGGGTGAAATGGGAGTGGGTTTTTTTTTTTTTTTTTTTTTTTGGCTGATGCTGAATAAGCTTGCTTTCTTGCATCGTATGCCTCTACTAATGCTAATGCTAATGCTAATAAGTAAAGAACTCTTTGCTGTTTTTCTTTGCATCCCTTGCCAAGGATTTCTCGTAATCTGCCTTTGCCTGCCTAACCTCCTTTGTAACTTGGTTGCATATCAACTTGTATCTATCATAGGCTTCTGTGTCATGTGTTAATTTGTAAGTATCCCATGCATTTTTCTTCTCTGCCATATGCCTCATTAGTTCATCTGACATCCATTTTGGCCTAAACCTTGAACAATATTTCTTAGTTGGTATGTAAAGCCTAGTAGCTTCCAAGATAAGTTCTTTGAATGCTTCCCATTTTGAATTTGCTGTTGGTAACATCAGTTGGTCCCACTGTATAGAATTTAAATACTGTCTCAGTCCATCGTAGTCGCCTTTACGGAAGCAATAACCCTTCCCTTTACCCCTAATGGTAGTTACCTCTTTGAGTAAATCCCACTTCAGCACACTGTGATCACTGCCACCTAGTGGTTCGTTTATCTGCAGATTCTTAATGCATGAAGAATCACTGCTGATAATCAAATCAAGAGTATTACTCCCTCTAGTTGCCTCCCGAACATGCTGATGTAGAAAACAATCATCCAATAAATCCACAAAAGCCCTGCTAGTGTGTGAGTATCCAGCCCCCAAATTCCAGTGAATATCTGGGAAATTAAAATCCCCCATTATAAGACACTCTGATTTACTGGCCCACTCTATTTCCCTGTACAGTTCCTTATTATACTCATCAGAGTCATTAGGCCTATAGCACACTCCTACTCTCAATTTTGATCTCCCAATGCTTATGTCACACGAAACTGACTCCACACTGCACTGTCCAGCGATGTCGACTGGCTTCACTTCCTTGGTTTTTATGTGTTTCTTAACTAATAGCATAACACCTCCCCCCTTCCTATCCTGTCTATCCTTTCTGTAGACGTTGTACTCCCCAAATTGCAGTTCCGCATCCCTTATATCTGTGTGACACCACGTCTCTGATATCCCAACAATATCTGCCTTCGATGTTTTGAGCAATACCTCAAATTCATCAAATTTATTTACTAAACTCCTAGCATTGGTGTACACGCAAGTATACCTGCACCTGTTTCTATTCTTAGCTACCCTAACACAACCCATGTGTTTACTTGTACCACAATGGCTCCCAGCAGTCTCTGAAATACCATGCATCTTGTTTTTCAGGCTTCTGCTCATTCTAATAGAAGCAGTGCAAGAATCTCTTTCACCTCTGCCAGTGGCTACTGTCAATCTATTGGTCTTTGTCTCCCCCCAAGCTAGCAGTTTTCCGACCCACCTAACACTGCCTCGATAGCATCAGCAAATATTCTTGCACCCTTTCTATTTAAGTGTATCCCATCCCTGTTGAAGCAATCTCTCCTGTTAACAAGTACAGTCCAGGCTGAAAAAAATTCTACCCTTTGAGCCTTGCACAATCTTTCCAGGGCCGAATTGATCGACAAGGCTCTCATCATATACTCCCTCCTATCGTGTCTGGGCAGAATTGCAGACACTTTCAAATTCAACCCTAATTCTCGGCTTTTGTTCAACAGTGTCCTGTACTTGTTAAGTAATTCTGCCGGTCTCCTACTCTTAATATTATTAGTGCCAACGTGTACAACTATATCACCTTTTGTGCCCTTAAAAGATGATATTCGCTCTACAATGTCATCAACCTTTGCCCCTGGCAGACATACCCTGGTCCTGTTCCACCTATCTTTTTTACAAAGCATGTTCCCCGTTTCCCTGACAATAGAGTCACCAACAACTACTAGTTCCTTCGGGACCAGCGCATTCTGCCTTGGGGGTTGTCTCTGTGTCACGCGATGCCCAAGTGCAAGCTCTGGCGTTGTCCAGTTTTTAGTAAGGCAGTGTTTATCTTTCAGAGGTAAAAATGATAAATTTTATGAAACAAATAATGGAAAATTTTTAAAGACTATAGAAATGTTGGCAAAATTTGACCCCATTATCTCACAGCATGTCAATAAATAACACAGTCTCAACCTGCTAAAAGTCATATACCTCATTACTTACACCATGCTTTTCAAAATGAAATCATATCTGTTTTAGCAAGTGGCAAAAAATAAAAATCAAGGAATTTGTAAAGAAAGCAAAATATTTTTCGGTAATTCTCGACTGCACGACAGATGCCAGTCACACTGAACAGATAGCATTTGTAGTAAGAATTGTAAATATTGACACTTCTGATGTTGCAGTTTGAGAATTATTTCTTGGGTTTTATTCAGTATTAGACACTGCAAGGGAAGGTTTATGTAATTATCTTTTAAGTGAACTCTTAACAGATTATGAATTAGATATTCAAGATATGTGTGGACAAGGGTATGATAACGGGGCAAATATGCGTGGTAAGCATAGTGGCTTGCAGAACAAAATTAGGAATATAAATCCTAGAGCCTTTTTTGTACCTTGTGCATCTCATTTATTTAATTTAGTTGTAAACGATGCTGCCAAAGTAACATTTTAAACAGTTAAATTTTTTAACATTGTTCAAGAATTGTACACGTAGTGACAAATGGGCCTGGAGTACTGGGGTCCATAGTTTCAAATACATATATATATACACAGTTATGGCCAGTTAATTTATTAAAGTACAAATAAAATAAAATATAAGTACAAAATTCAGTAGCTTTCGGAACACGTGTCCCTTTATCAACTGACAAATTTGAATACATTACAAGCAAAGTGTGGCACGTTACTCATGCGTCATTGTTGTAGCACGGACGTGTGCTGCCTTACGCCAGTGATCATCCATCAATAAAACGGTTGTCTCTAGGATGGAATGTATACGCATGCCTTTCTGGCGATTTAATGCCTTAGGGTTGTTTATTATGTTTAGTGACTCTAGCCATAGGCGGTGGCTAGAGTCACCGCCTATGGCTAGAGTCACCGCCTATGGCTAGAGTCACTAAACATAATAAACAACCCTAAGGCATTAAATCGCCAGAAAGGCATGCGTATACATTCCATCCTAGAGACAACCGTTTTATTGATGGATGATCACTGGCGTAAGGCAGCACACGTCCGTGCTACAACAATGACGCATGAGTAACGTGCCACACTTTGCTTGTAATGTATTCAAATTTGTCAGTTGATAAAGGGACACGTGTTCCGAAAGCTACTGAATTTTGTACTTATATTTTATTTTATTTGTACTTTAATAAATTAACTGGGCATAACTGTGTATATATATATATGTAATTGTACACGTGTTTTTCTGCATCTCCTTACAGATGGGCTATACTAAATCGTAATATCACTAGATTAACACTGAAATCTATAAGTGATACAAGATGGGAGAGTAGAATAAAAGCAGTGCGACCTCTCAGATTGCAATTTTAAGCGAAGTCTTGAAATGACATAATAGATGATAATTCCAGAGACATGAAAACAAAACATACAGCTCAATGTTTGTTAGATCAGGTTGCACATCTTTGAACTTCATTTTCTCAGTCGTTATATGTAATGATATTCTGTCAAAAATTGATGTTTTAAGTAAAATGTTGCAGTGCCCTCAGTCCAACATAAATGAATCTCTTAATGTTTTGAATGAGCTTGTTAAATTTCTAAGTGCAGCCAGATCTGATGAGGCATTTAATAAATATATTAGGGATGCAAACGGTTTAGCTGCAGAAGTAAATGTAGTGGCAGAATTTCCAGTTGTAAGGAGTAGAACTAAAGTTTGCTATTTTGATTATGAAAGTCCCGATGAACAAATCATAAATCCAAAATAATTGTTTAGAATACAATTTTATCTAACAATTGTTGATACAGCCATAAATTCCATTCAGGAAAGGTTTGAAAATCTAAATGAATGTAATAATGTATTTAAATTTCTTTGTGAATTTGGAGAAATGGCTGAAGAGGAAATTAAAAAATCTTGTTTTGACTTAGATATTTCCCTTCAAATTAATAAAGGAAGCACAAGTATTAATGATATTGATGGTCTTCAGCTCTTCAATGAGCTGATAACATATAGAATTTTGAGCAGTGGAATTGCAGACCCATTAAAAAACTTGACATATATTACAAAACATAACTTGATGTCATCATTTCCTAATATGTTTATAGCTTTGAGAATTTTTTTGACATTACCAGTTAGTGTAGCATCAGGTGAAAGGAGATTTTCAAAACTCAAACTTATAAAAACATATTTAAGAACGTCAATGACTCAAGAAAGGTTTAATGATCTAGGACTGTTACCTATAGAAAAGGAATTGTGTGAATGTTTAGAATTATCAGATGTTATTGATAAATTGGCAAATAAGAAAGCAAGAAGAGTGCAGTTCTAACTTTTTGGGTACATTTTGTTACTTCTGTTTGATATCATGTATATTTTTGATTTGAATAAAATTTAAAATAAATATATCAAATATTTTTATGGATTTTTTTATCTATGTCAACTATATGGAACTGTCATAAAAACATACTAGTAGGCTCCCATGGGTTGGGTTATCCATCTACTCGTGATCCGCACTGATAGGGGCTGCCAAATATCTCTAGCACGCAGGTGGCTAACAGCCCAAAACCGGCCCTGTCCTCACATAATGAACTCTTCATTGCTTCTGTGAAGCTGTGCGGCACAAATTATGTACAAACCTTCCTTTTCAACAAATATTCATGCAGAATTTGAGGAACTGTTTCTTTATTCATATCTAACTCATCAGCCATCTAAGAGTCAAACGACAATCTCTTTCCACAATTTCCTAAAAATTTGCAACTTTGTCCTCATTTTGAAAGGCTGATGGATGCGTATTTCTTGAATCATCGCAAATATCTTTGTGTCTGTCTTTGAACATCTTATACCATTCAAACACTAATGTGTTTGAATGGTACTAGTGTGTTTGAACGTCTTATACCATTCAAACACACTAGTACTAGTATGACTTACATTTCATCATCATAAACATCCTAATATTTCTGTTGCAGATTTTATGCTTAAAGCAAACTTCGATATTCATTCGTTGCTCCATTCCAAAATTGTGACATGGGATTTTAACACTACTAAAGAAATTGGTTTCTACTTGCAACCTGTCAGCCTACTTGACAGTCTCTGTACCACCATCTGTTGGAGGAAGTTTGAACTACAACATACCACATCCATTTATTTTCAAACTTATCCAACATGATTGCCACACCTCTTATTAAACTAATAATAGGAAAACAAAAAATATAACAACAAGAATATCCTTAAAGTAGCACACTCTGTATAGGTCATTGGCATTCTTGCTGTCGTTCTTCCATTCTTTTTCAGTTTGCTATATAATAAATGATATAATTTACAATTTTAATTTTATTGATTAATATTACTGAGGAAGGTTCTAAGATTGAAACTGGAATGTGGGTGCTCTTACGATGAAAGGCTTAAGTTCTGCAACTTATGGCATCTGGAGACTGGGCACCTGCAAGGTGATCTGATTGAGGTGTATAAGGTCTTGAATGGTTTGAGCAGGCTCAGTGTTGATGGGATTCTTCCTCGTGCTCAGATTATGAACCTGAGCGGGCATAAACTCAAATTGAAGAAAGACAGTTGTAGAATACATGTGCAAAAATTTGCCTTTAGACAGTGGGTAGTTGATTGCTGGAACAAACTTCCATCTGTCGTTTTGGAAGTTGATAACTTAAGTAAGGTGCACACTTACCTAAGAGTCTTGGGTGGCATTGGTCACATGAAATGGTGTTCTGTGATTCAGTAGTATTTCTTTCAGAAGCAATAGTAGTAATATTGAATGTTTAATATCGATGTACTCCCCACACCAAGCTGAACAGGAAGGTGGACATTTCATTGCTGCATAAGTATCAGGTAATTATGTATTTTACAGTTTAATTTTAATATTCTAATACAAAGTAGAGACCATCCTACAACCAAGGTCAGCCACACCCACTAAACTGTAGCCACGTGGAGGATTAACGCAGTCAGGACAAACAGGTGTTCAATGCCTCTGGTATCTCCAGAGATATGCTACTTTCACCCTCAGTGACAAATGAAACTAGGTCATGACCTTTGTGTAAACCTATACTAAGTAACTCAGACTGAAATAATCTTTCTGCAACTGTACTGCCTGATTGTGAAAAGATTATTTTAAGAAAATTCCAGGATGCCACCCACTCACGCTAAACAAACCTGCCAAAGCTGTTTTTGGAAAATCATACATACGGTGTGCAGTGATCCCTGCGCATTGGTCCTTTGCGAAAAATGTAGCAAAGTTAAAGTCTCAAAGCTGACTAGTGCATCCCGGGCCGAATACGCCTGCAGTCATTGTGGGGATGCAGTGCCTGCACTAGTTAACATATCACCTGACCGAGCCTCCCCCCCCCACATGTACCCTGATAACTCGCCGCAAAACCACTTGTACTATCCCTCAAGATACACCCGATAAAAATAGAATAGTACAAAGGAAGATGTGCATCAGCCAGCTCGAACGGATGGCACTAACAGAAAAATAGCGTCGACAACAAGATTACGAGATATCAAGGATGGAACAACACAAATGTCTGCACACACGGTTCCCAGTTGAAGATTTGTTGAGTCGCAAACTGATATGGCTATGAACCCACATCCTGCCACAAATGCCGGACATCCACAGCTATTGGAAGTACAAGATGCCGAGCAGCCAGCCCAATTACATGTGATATTCGACATCTTTAAAGCATCTATAATCCAAGCTATTGAAAAGAAAATGAAGGAATTGTGCTGTCTGATAATCGCCTCCCATCTCTCTGAGAGCAGCAACAGCTGCCCCAAATTGCTTTCACTTCGTTCCTCAACAGACATACCTAGTGAATGGTCACAACAATATAAATCTGTGCACTCAACTAACATTCAAGGTTCCTCTTCAAACTTTTCCAGTCATACAGATCGCCAGTTAGAAGGAAAAGAAATCCCCGCTGAAACTCAGCCTCATCTAGTCAATCGAATCTAATCAAAACACCAAGCATGCAGCATATTCATGCAGCTCAGAAAGATGCCACACAATTGCAGCCTCCCCACAACTCATCCATTGATCAGCCCAAACGGAATATACCACCTGCCCAACTCACAGGACCTCAGTCTAAGAAATGTGACAACACCCTCAATATGCCAATCAACAGATCACCCTTGCAATACCAGCCTACGACCGGGACCCAGATCGTGGCAACATAGTCGAAAACTGGAATGCATTCGGCAGAAATGAAGCAGCCAAAATAGAGCTCCCTGTCCAGACGAAGAGTAAGCTGATCTTATGCTATATAGGAACGTCCACCACCTCACAGCTCTAATCAGTAAGCACTACGGGAAAGGCGAAAAGCAGCATATACATCTCGCGACTCTCACCTCAGACCACAGCTGATCAAATCGCAACAGCCTTGAGAGATGAGTGGTAACTTGACATCACAATCATACTTCCTGAAGTTACTACTGCAGTAAGTATGATTGCAACAATACAAATATTTATCATATGACTGCAACAATACAAGTATTTATCATATGATTGCGCCAATACAAATATTTGTCAACAATTTCTTTTTTTCTTCTCACATTTTCGTTACATTCCATTGTTAGGTGCCCCTAACAGCTGCATATATCACTTCAACTACTAAGATCGGTACTTCAATCAACGCTGTTTTCCCGAGATATTTAGATACGCTGGAATCAAGTATACATCTCTTATTTTAGTTATCATAAATCTTCATTGTCTCCAGAAATTATGTAAATTTGTTAATGAACAATAAAATATTTAGAATAAAAAAAGCTCTTTTATTTCGTAATCAATATATACAAATCAAAGTACCTAAAAGAAACACGAAGGATGTTTCACATAAACCATCTACTGCGCATGATCGGCACATGCGCAACTTTTTTATTCGTCTTTTTTTTAACAATTAGGGAAATATAATCGATACATTTTATAATCGACGATTTAATAATCCAGAATATAATCGATGATTTAATAATCCAGAATATTTAGCTTCTGATTCAAAATGCTTGCACAAAACGGGATAATTCCTCCAACCTGCAATTGCTGTCCGCAAGCTACATCGTGACCTGAACACATGACCGATCTGTATAGTTTCCACATCAAGTTCTTTAGCAGTCATCCTTAATTCATGCTGGTTTTTTGGAGATTGGTGATATGCATACAATTTTTTATTTATTTATTTTTTAATTATTGCCTGTATGCCATTAAAGTTTAGAATGTTTTCTACACAGTGAAAGCCTCGACGAAGTTTCAAAATCTGCCAACATTTCATCTTCGTAAAGTTTATATAATATCTTAGTTGCCTCAAACCTCCCCTACGTTGCTACTGTCACTAGTTATTTGAATACTGTGCAAAATGTCGGAATCACTCGGATATTCAGCTACTGTGACCATGTAAACATAGATGGAGAAATTTACTGGAAGGCGTGGATCATTCACTTCTCCAAAAAACATATGCCCATTTGTCGGAATAAAGGGGAACCACAGTGCAGGTTGACCAGAGGCTATTATCCGTGTCGGGAATCTTCTTAATCCTCTGACTGGCTATGGAAAGCATATTCGCTAGCATGACTTCTCGGTATGTGACTGCATAGGTTTTACTGACACCACTAACATTGTGGAATGGTAATCCCTTTCACCCTTAATTCACACTTTCTAATTGCCTAAAGGCCAGAGGTGGGAACAATGCATACAAAGTTGTCTCTCCTAATCCGTTTGTTACATGAAAATTTTCTTCGTTCAATAGAAACCATTTTAAATGTAATTACCAAGAGGAATTCAAAAAAATTTGCTATAAAGAAGTTGGTTGAACAGAGGTCCAACTGTAATTAAATCAAAAATGAAGCAATTTTAGAATACGTAACTGATCGATTGTGCTATTAAAATGCTGGGGATGGGGGCCCGCTTGCCCCTCCGTAGTTTCGGCTCTGGGTACTCAATAAATTGCATTCAGGATTTCATTTATAAAATAAACAATCGTTTCAACAATGGGCTCGCAAATTTTCAAAAAAAAAAATAATAATAATGGGCTCTTGCGAGCCCACTATAGTCACTGGTGACAACCATTCTCTCATTCAAGACGGCGCCTCCGTAGCCAGGTGGGAAGGAGCAGCAGTGCGTAGCACACGCTTCTTGATTAGACCGGGGTTCGAGCCCGTCACCACCAAATACGGAGGATGCGGAAAGGTCAGGGAATGACCACCGCATATTCCCGGAGCAATATGGCCTTAGTTGGTAATGCTCCTAAAAACCAAACAACAGTCATTCAAGACATTGTTATGTTAAGTGTTGGATCAAAGAGAAAACAATAAATTTTGTTTTGACATGGATAAAAGAGTGATGATTGATACCTAGGAATTGATGAAAGAAGTGTATTGTAATGATGCTTTATTTTGCTTGCATGCTTTTCAATAATATGCAAGATGATTTTTGGATGGCCACGAGCATCTGGAATGTACAAGCACTGTGAACGTCAGCACATAAATCCCAGAAATAGTTTAAAAAAGTACACACAGTGATTACAACTGTTCATAAAATGACTTTGAATGATGGAATAACTTAATATCAACAGAAAAACAATTTGGGCAATTCTGACAAGATTTGGGCATAAGGAAGAGTTTCACTAGGTGTGTTCCACACTGTCTGATGAATAAAAGATGCTCAGAATCAAAGCATGTGAAGAGCTCATTCAAGCTATTGATGATGATCTCTTCACTCAATTTGATTATTATATACAATGAGTCATGGTATTTTGAATATGATCCACCAGCAGTGAATCATATTCAAAACAATTGCTACCAAAAAAAATGATCAGTGAAGTGATGCTGATCACTTTCTTTAATAGAAATACTTGATGCAGAATGGAGAATTGGGCAGGCTGTTCAAATACATTCAAAAATGTTTCTGGCAGCTCTAAACAATTTCACAGGTATGTTGTAGTTGTTGCTCAAAGTGATTATTTTGAAAATTGCAAAAAAATTTTTTCATTTTTCATTTGAACATCTGGTTTTAGTTAAATTCGCTTAAAGATTGGTTTCGAAATTGTTTTGTGCCAGCCGTGGGAAGCTATTTAAAGCAGAAAAATCTAGATTTCAAAGTTTTATTACTATTGGATAATGCGGCAGGCCATCCAAAAGATTTAAGTCATTCAAAACATTGAAGTAATGTTCCTACCACCTAATACAACTTCTTTAATTCAGCCATTAGATCAAGGTATTATATCTACTTTTTAAAACTCATTACATCACAAAATCTTTACAATGGATTTTGGAAAAAATTGATTCAGAATCTATTGAAATGATGCAGGCATGAAAACATTTTGCAGTTGTGGACTGTATCAGAATCATAGCTTCATTACTCAAAGATGATCAAGATCGTCAGTACATGCGTGTTGGAAAAATGTATGGCCAGAGTCAGTTCATTCAGGAAATATGGTTGAACCAGCAGAAAACATAATCGGGTGCGATAGTAAAACTTTCTAAGTTGGTCAGAGGGGAAGGTTTTGATGATATGACTGCTGAAGACATTCAACAATTACTGGTAGAAAAAGAAGCTGGCAAAGCAGATTTGATGGAAATGCCATCAGAGGTAAACCAAATCAATTCAGAGGATGATAGCACAGATGAAAATTCTGAAGTTCCAAATTTTACACTAAAAAGCATATGGAAGGCATAAATTTAGCCATGCAATTAGAATCTTATTTTTCGTATGCAAGCGACTGAAATCCTTCGAATGAAAGGAACACATAGTTCAAAAAGGAGCTTCAAACATGCTTAGCTCCATACCATGCAGTTTACAAAGATCTATCAATCAAAAGCAAACTATCCCGGAATACTGATTTTTTAAAGAGATCAGAAGATACACAAGAAGAAGATACAGAGAAGATTTCTTATGCAGCATCTAGATTTCTAGATGCTGCATAAGAAAGTTCAACAGGTGAAGATATTCAGCAACAGAGAAAACGTTCTCATTTGATTGTGCTTAGCAGCAATGAAGAGGAAGAAAATTAAATGAACATACATTATATGACATGCATGTATCATAGTTTTTAAGACGTTTGTTCAGTTATTACTATTTATTTTTAATAAAAATTAAGTTTCCAATAGTTTAAATTTCATTATAAAAATTTTTTATTAGCTTTCGGAACGTAATCCCCCTTTTTGCGCTAGTTCTTAGCCCCGTATAACGTGGGTTTGCACTACACATTGTGTAGTGCAAACCCACGTTATACGGGGTTTGCACTACACAATGTTCCTATAAAATCATGTAGTTTGCACTACATGATTTTATAGGAACCTTACTACCATGTTATATGAGGGTTACCTGTACTTAATTATTTAAGAAGGAAAAGTGTCACTAAATGAAAATAATTACTTTTTTTTTTCTTTTTTTAATACCAGAAAAGAGAAATTGTGTGATATCACCTAATTCTCTATAATCACTTTTTCTGTCCCTTTGTAAGACTTTCTAATTTAATTGCAATATTTCAGGTATTTGTTGATGGTTCTTTGTACTTGACTAACGTCCAACTTGTACATGCTGGTAACTACACATGTCATGCTCAGCGGAACCGGGACATTACCCAAACACATGTATTACATGTGCAAAGTAAGTGTTTTTAACTCTTCTATTAATACTGATTTCATTATCTTTAATGCCATTATCTTTATCTTTCAGTATCTGCTGTATGTACTTAAATTTTCTTCTATCTGTATGCTTGCAGTATGCTATGGATCATGGCTTCAAATCATTTGTGCTAGTTAAAATGAATGTGCTAGCATTTATTGCAGTTAAAATCTGAGTGCAGTAAATGCCATTTTAATGAAAATTTCACTTTTTAAAAATGAGATAGTGCAAAAAATAGTTTGTCCCATACAACTTCCCTTAGTAACCTATTTTTAGTTATAATAAAAAGGGGGTCTATTTTGACATCCCCACCTTTTTATTGCTATAATTTCCCTTTTAAAAATTCAAGAAATATTTCTATTGAATTTGGTCAAGCCTCAAAAGTGGTAATATTTTATATATAATTTCATGTAACGAGTAGTGTTTTGTCTTCTCTGAATGAAATTAGTTAAGACAAAAATTCAGTACAACAAAATTATTTTTAAAGTCCATCTTTGCATAAAATCTATTTGTTTTACAAAGAAAGAAAACATTGTGAAACTCGTTGATAATCAGCGCAGAACTGAATAAACACTTCTTTCGACGTTCATGGATGATCATATTGAAATCCAGTCCTTTTTGTTTCCCCATGCTTTACACAGTGGTATAGTGTACAAGCACCATTTTGTTAAAATAAAAAATTAAATGCTACATGAAAGCACAGTCTATGAAATGATAAATTTGCATCATGATACTTTCTTTTTAGTGAAAAGTCTGTAATAGTACCACAGAAATGATTAAAATTGGATCCCTTCGTGGTTGAAGAGAAACTGTATTAGCAAACCTAAGCATTGTAAAATCAGCAATACGGAAATATCAGATGATTGTTTATTAGAAAAACTTTGAGCCTGTTGTTAATTGCATATACTGAGTTATTTTAAAGGAAGCAGTGAGAGAGTGTACACCAAACCATTAAGGTTAATCATGAGAGCTTCACGAGACTTGGGTGCTTCCCAGTTATTGGAGAAATGACAGTCCATAAGGCAGTTCCAAAAATGAAAAATGAATTACAGGCTGGTCAGTCTGACTTCAGTGATTAGAAAAATCATGGGGGCAGTGATAAAGAATGCAGTAGTGTCATTTAGACAGAAATGGTTTCTCAAGAGAACACAACTCAGTTTTTTAAAGGGAATAGCTTGTTTAACTAACCTGATAAACTATTATTGATAGTGTCACTCATGAGTTGTATGCAGAAAATAAATAACTTTAGCATTATCTGTTTGAAAATCAGCAATGCATTTGACTCAGTCCTGCACAAATTATTGATATATTAGCCAGAACATATTAGTACAATCCTTTGATGGATTATAGCATAGGTCACATTATGGATGACAAAAAACAACTTTTTGATGCTCTTCAATGTGCAGTCAACTGTAATTCATAGTCCGTGCCTTTAAAGATGTGGGTTCTTTGAATTTCTATTAAAAATTGACCTTTAACAATACTGTAATTAATCAGAAACAGCCAAGAATTGCTGTGCAAACTCGAAATACTGCAAAGCATTTCCAATTTCTGACAAGGAGAAACTTTGAAAGGTGTCTGTTAATTGTCCCAAAAGTTATTTTTGTGGGAATAAAAATAACTTTTGGGACATTAACAGACAACTGTTTGTATTTCCACAGGTTTCCTGTGCCAGTAAAAATGCAATGGTCATGTGCACCATTCTTGTATACTACAAAAATATACACTTTATACATCCTCTACCCATAGTATTTTGGAAAAGGGAGCACTCACTCAGGAATTCTAATTAATTGAAGTTTATTGAAGTGTTGCCTATCAAAATTGTTTTTAAGAGCTATTTTTTCATGATTGGGAATTGCTTTCAGCTGTACACGAGCAATAGCACTACCTACTGAACAATGTTGTTTTCAGTTTAGTTTTTGTTTCCACTCAGGTTTGATTTACATGTTGTTTATATGCATTTTGTTTCTGCATGATTTATTTTAGTTTAACATGTAGGTAGTCCCCCACACCTTTTTTATAAGAGATCAAGTCAGTCAGCTAGTGCTATTAATGCAAAGGAGGTGAAAATCTATCAGAAAAAACTTGTTATTTAAAACTAAATTGTACATTCTAAAAAGACTGGATTTAGGAGAGCATTAGATTTACACAGTTTTGAGCAATCTGAAAATTACCAGTATTGCAAGCTGTTATTGTAAATAATTTATATGCAGCATACATATAAGGGTTTGTAATTTGAAGGCAAGTTTTCTTATGTATTTAAAGTTTATGTAAATATAGCAGTAAGTGTTTCCACTACATTTAATATTGATGTATCGAGAAATGGTGCCTTAAAATCAGCCAGTAAATTTCATTAAATCTCCTTTGCTTAATGCATATTGACTTAGTGCTTTTTTTTTTTTTTTTACAGCCCCAATTAAGAGTGCTAAATGCAAGATGCTTCTAGTATGTTAAATTTATAAAATGACTTATAATAGTTATTAGTATTAGCAGAGACACATGATGCAAGAAAGCAAGCTTATACAACATCAGCCAAAAAAAAAAAAAAACACCCTTCCTATTTCACCCATTCATTTGCTCCATACGTTTGTCTAGTTCTGCCTTCAATTTATTTAAGCTGTCAACTTCTACCTCGACAGATGGAAGTTTGTACCAGCAATGAACCACCCACTGGCTAAAGGCAAATTTCTGCACATCTATTCCACAGCTGTCTTTCCTCAATTTCAATTTATGTCCCCTCAGGTGATTAATCTGGGCAAGAGGAAGAATCCCATTGACATTGAGCTTGCTGAAACCATTTAACACCTTATACACCTCAATCAGATTCCCTCGCAGGTGCCTAGTCTCCAGACACTGAAATTTGCAGAACTTAAGCCATGGAACGAAGGATTGCTCTTCATAAGAGCAACCCTTTGTTCCATTCACTAATATTGTTGCGCTTCTCTGTACTCATTCCAGCAGCTTTAAATCCTTTCTAAAATGAGGCCTCCAGACCTGTATACAGTACTCAAGGTGTGGTCTGACCATTGTCTTATATAAGGGGATAATCAGCTCCTTATCTGTGCTAGAAAAATTCCTGTATATCATTGACAAGAGACCATTAGCTACTCTTGCAGACCGTCTCCGCTACTTATATCTCTGTGACACCACATCTCTGATATCCCAACAATATCTGCCTTTGATGTTTTGACCAACACCACAAATTCATTAAATTTATTTACTAAACTCCTAGCATTGATGTAAACACAAGCACCTGTTCTTATTCTTAGCTAACCTAACACAGCCCGTGTATTTACTTGTTCCACGATCACTTCCAGCAGCCTCTGAAATCCCCAGCACCTTGTTTTCCAGGCTGCTGCACATTCCATTAGAAGCAGTGCAAGAATCACTTTCATCTTTGCCAGCAGCTAATGTTAATCTATTAGTCCATGTGTCCCCCCCCCCAAGCTAGAAGTTTTCTCACCCACCTAACATTGGCTTGATAGCATCAGCAAATATCCTTGCACCCTTTCTATTTAAGTGTATCCCATCCCTGTAGAAGCAGTCTCTCCTGTTAACAAGCACAAACCACTCTGAGAAAAATTCTACCCCATGAGCTTTGCACATTCTCTCCAGGGCTGAATTGATTGACAAGGCTCTCATCATATACCCCCTCCTATCGTGTCTGGGCAGAATTGTAGACACTTTCTAATTCAATACTAACTCAAGGCTTTTTTTAACATTGACCTCTACTTGTTAAGTAATTCTGCTGTTCTCCTACTCTTAATATCATTGATGCCAACATGTACAACAATATCACCTTTTGTGCCCTTAAAAGGTGATATCTACTGTACAATGTCATAAACTTTTGCCCCTGGAAGACATACCTTTGTCCTCTTCCACCTATCCTTTTTGCACAATATATTCCCTGTTTTTCCGACAATAGTCACCGACAACAACTAGTTCCTGTTGGACCAGCACATTCTGCTTTGGGGATTCCCACTGTGTTGCCTGATGATCAAGTGCAAGCTATGACGTTGATGTGGGCAGCCAACAGCTTGATAGGCCCCTCAATATAAATCCTTCGAGGGCATCTACCCTGTTCTTCAACTCAGCCCATAACAATGCTGAGTTAGTGCCTTATTTCTTCACACTCCTTACATTGAGCACACACACACACATGATATTTCCCTTGGTAATATCATGTCCCATTCCTGATAGCTCCACAAACATCAAACAAGCAGTACATTTCTAAAGACTGTAATTCATAGGACAACCTCCTCCCCCCATTTCTCCCCTGAGCCACAGAACTCCCACTACCTCGAGCCTTTTGCTTGCTTTGCTGCTCTGGTCTGAGGCATGATTTCGATTCAATTTCAATACAATTAAAAATATAACACTAAAGTTATATCCCAATAAATGTATATAATTATATAAATATTTGTAGTAGAATAAGAGAAATTTATCTCAATATGATACGTAGAACACTTCCATATGATACGTTCCAGAAATTAAAATGAATAAAAGATTAATGCAAAATGATTACAGCAAAAAATCAATTTAAAAAATTAATTAAAAAATCAATTAAAGTTAAATGTAAATTTTGAAAAATGATTTTCCTTCCTGAAGCAGACAGTGCTTTTCGACTGTGTGTCGTGATCACAGGAATGGAAATTACAGTGTGTGAGCTTAAATCTTAAATAGAGAGATTATTGGTCCTCATGCATGCACATGAGGCGCCTCCATAGCCAAGTGGGAAGGAGCAGCAGCAGTGCGTAGCACACGCTTCTTGATTAGACCGGGGTTCAAGCCCGTCACCACCAAATACGGAGGATGCGGAAAGGTTGGGGAATGACCACCGTATCCCGGAGCAATTATGGCCTTAGTTGCTAATGCTCCTGAAAAAAAAAAAAAAAAAAAAGCATGCACAGAGGAGAAATTGAAAAGAAAGGGGAGCAAAAATTATTTCACAGTGGTACTTTTTTTTTAAATCACGCATATAATAAAAATGTGTACTTTTTCTTTTAAGAATTATTTTTTTAAAAATTAGCATAAAATATCCTTGAAAGAACATTGTTTTCCATAGGTTATAATACTAATTAGGAATTAAAACATGCACCATAATAAAGATAGTGTTTAAATTGCAGCTTTGTTTTTTAAATATAATTGCATACTTTTTTGTATGATATTTGACTTCCTCTTGTAATTAACATAGGAATTCACAATATGATTTTAAACAATATCAATTTCATCCAACTCATATTACTTTCAAATATACACCAGTAGTTTATGTAATACAGTAATACCCCGAAGTTACGCGATAGGTGGGTCCGACGAAAATCGCGTAAGTCGAATTCGCGTAAGTCGGGGTACAACTTTGCATATAAATACATATAAATTTTGCTTAATTGGGACCAAGGACTAACAAAAACACCTAGTTTAGAAGAAAAATATTAATAAAATTGCAGTTCTTTATACATATTAATACAAAATATGTATTAAAAAACAAATGACTTACGTTAAAAAGTTATTTCGATGTCGATGGCTTCATAAAATCTAACAAATTCGTCTGACGACACAGCGCCTTCTTTTTTTCACGCAGAATTTCTTCGTAGCAAGCTAATAATTTTTTTATTCCTTGCTTTGTAGCTATAACGCGTTCTTCGTTGGAGTCTGTTTTCTAAAATTTTTAAGCCCTTTACAATTGAGCCCTTTTCAATTTTCAACCTGTCAAGTTTGCAATTGTCATGTGCTTTTCGCCGTTGCCTCATTTAGGCCTGTAGCACGTGCAATATCACATGGTCTTTCATTTCGCTCAAAGCGTTTCACAATTTCATATTTTTTCTCTATCGACAGAGGCGGACTGGCCATAAGCCTTACCGGGGAAACCCCGGTGGGCCGGTGTGATTTTGGCCATAAACCATAGTATGAGGCCACTATAAATTTTCCCGGGTAAGAATTTTTGACCCAGTCCGCCTCTGTTTATCGATAATTGCTTTTCTTTTTCTCTCTGAATCTGCAGTGTCTTCACCAGTACGCTTCCTTTTCACACCTTTTAAGTATTTTACTCATTTTTAGGGAATAAAGCACAATTACAAAACGAGGAGGCACGCTTGATACGCATAAACAAAGCTGCGCGGATGTAGCAACTGAATAAACAACACCATAAAGGCAGAGATACACTATTAACACCTCACATTTCTAGGGGTTACTACCATAAAACAATAAAAAATCCAGTTGCGGTTCTGCTAGTGAAATCTGTTATAAACTGGTAGTAAACTCGATCTAATTGCATTTGCGATTATACCGATAGCTGGAATTGTGTTGGAAATGTGTTTCCCCTTCACTGATATAAAAAACATAAAAGCAGCAAAGTTGAATTTTGTTCATCTTTCGCTCTCATTCTCCGCCGTCGTACCGTATATCGATAACATATGAAAAACGACCTTGAAGATAGTGGGCGGCAGCGTTGCCAAACGAAAAAATCAAGAACCGCGTAACTCCGAGTTCGCGTAAGTCGGGGTAGCGTAAGTCGGGGTATTACTGTAACTACATTACAGAACACACACACCCTTCACCTGCACTTTCATCTGTACACAAGACATCAGCTGCTCCAGTTCAAGAGAAGTAAGCAAATAGTAAAATTTTGTTGAATACAAGGATGTTCTGGAATAGTAAGAAACAAGAATGTCAATTATTCTGCCAAACATCCATAACTCTATCATCCACACAAGTCATATCTTGACTACAAGCCTGTCATATGTAAAGCAATCCAGAAGCAATTAACATTGTTATGGCAGTCCCACATAAGTAAAATCAAACAAGAACTAAAAATGTAGAGCTGTAGCTTTAAAGTAAATGGATAGGAATAAATCATTGTTACTGGAGTGCACATCATTGCTGTTACTTATTTGACTTTTTTTTTTCTTACTCACATGATGGGCCTCCACAATGCTTACACTATCATTCCTCAACTGCAGCACAATGCATCCTTATAGAATGTTTACATTAATGGACCTGTAATGAAAGTTTTCACATTGTAAAATACATTGGTAAGAGCAATATAGCCAAAATAGCCTTCAAACAACATTGGGATTGATGGATTGGGGTAAATTTTGGCGACCTTGAAGGTACCTCTTCTTACACCTGATGTGTTTCCATAATCTTGAAGTTTTGAGTCCTGACACATTGGGAGACAGGATTCTTGAAGGCAAGTTTAAGATCAGTTACGTTTACAACATGCTTTCTGGTCCTAACAACAAGATGTATTAAGAAGGTGACAGTCAGACAGCTGCCTTGAGCTCTCAGCAACCGTGGAATGAGTTTCAAGTCAGACTGTATGCACATTACATAGCCAAAAGTAACTGGATACCCGCATGTTTCAAAGAACCTTTTAATGATACAATATTTAATAACATTTCAACCTGTCTGTGGTGGACTTAATTATACACTGCATAGACTCTGAACTAGTTTTTGATAAGAAGGCAGTATTTTAATCCACTCTTCCTTCAGTATAGTGGTCAATCTGCTACTGACTGCAGACATTAGCATTAGTAGAGGCATATGATGCAAGAAAGCAAGCTTTTTGGCTGATACTTATGCAGCATCAGCCAAAAAAAAAAAAAAAACCTTCCACTTCACCCCTCCGTTCGTTTGAAATACCTGTCCAGCCGAGCCTTAAATTTATTTAGGTTATCAACTTCCATGACAAGGGATGGAAGTCTGTTCCACCAACCAACCACCCGCTGGCTAAAGGCAAATTTCCGCACGTCTATCCTACATCTGTCTTTCCTCAATTTGAATTTATGCCCTCTCAGGTGATTTTTCTGAGCTAGAGGAAGAATCCCATCAGCATTGAGCATGCTTAAACCATTCAAGGCTTTATACACCTCTATCAGATCACCTCGCTGGTGCCTAGTCTCCAGACACTGTAATTTGCAAAACTTAAGCCTTTCTTCGTAAGAGCAACCCTCTGTTCCATTCACTAATCTTGTTGCCCTTCTCTGTACTCGTTCCAGCAGCTCTATATCCTTCTTGAAATGAGGCCTCCAGACCTGTATACAGTACTCAAGGTGTGGCCTGACCATTGCCTTATACAAGGGAATAATCACCTCCTTATCCCTGCTAGAAAAATTCCTGTATATCATTGATAAGACACCATGAGCTACTCTTGCAGCCCTTTTGCACTGCTCAGAGAAATTCATATCTGCCTGCACAATTACCCCCAGGTCCTTTTCATTCTCTACCACTGTCAGTGTAGTACCACAGAATTGGTACACTGCTCTGGGGTTGCTGTTTCCCATATGTAGTACTTTATATTTGTCAATGTTAAACTTCATTTGCCACCTCTCAGCCCATCTGCTCAACCCTTCCAGATCCTGTTGCAGAAGCATAGCATCAGTAGTGTCCTTAACAACCCTGCCAACCTTTGTATCGTCTGCAAACTTGGACATGTTGTGTGACACGCTGTGCCAGTTCTTTCCAAAGTTGTTCAGTGAGGTTAAGGTATGTGCTCTGGGCAGGTCAGTGAAACTTTTGACTATATCTTCAGAATAAGTCATTACATGTTGTGCAGTATGGCATAGTGCATTGTCATGCTGAAACAGAAAAGGGCCCCTCTTCATACTGCTGCCACATTGATGGAAGATTGGAATTGTCCAGAATGTCATTGTACCACATGGAGTTCATTATTTCAGGAATGATGACTAGTGGTCCAAGCCCAAACTACAATAAACAACCCCAGGTGGTGAAAGCACTTCCATCAAACTTTGCTGTTGGGATGGCTGATAAATAACATTCCCTGCACATATGTCAGACCCAAACATAGTTCTGACGTGTGGAGTTTTGTTTTTGGGAGACTACTTTTGATGGATTATGCATTACTCAGTGCTGTGCACACTGTGCCATGACATTTTGTTTGTATGCTGTAGGCTTTTCATAAAATCCAGTTCTGTGTAATACCCTGTCTATCATTGTTAAATGTATCTATATACAAGGGGTGATCATTTAACTCACGGAACGGTGCAAGATCTTATCTTAATTGTCATCATCTGAATCTTCTGTGGATTTCTCCTTCTTGAAATACTCTCCCGCAAACTTTACACACTTTTGCCACCATCACATCCACACATTAAATGCTTCTTGCAAGCCATTTTTCGAAAGACTGCAAAGTGCTTCCATTGTGGCTCTGCGAGCATTGTTGTTGGATGCGAAACTCTTGCCTTTCAGAGCTTTTTTCAGATGTAGAAACAGGAAGAAATCACATGGAACTGAGTCTGGTGAATAAGGGGGATGTGGCAGTACCTCGGCACCTATGACAGTGATCACTGGCTGCACAACATTAGCCGTATGAGGCCTGGCATTGTCTTGATGGAGAAACTACTTCACACCGGAAAGTTCTTGACGTTTCTCGTTGTTTTCTTTTTGTTTTTTGTCAAAAAACACAAGGACCATTTGTTTGTCAGTAGAACGAGAAACTCGAAATTTCTTAGGTCTTTATGAATCAGAGTGCTTCCACACACTCAGCTGTTGTTTTGTCTCTGGATCATAGTGAAAAATCCAAGTTTCATCATAAGTCACTATTCGATTTAAGAGTTTGGATCCTGTTTCAAAACAATCAATCCTTTCTTTGCATAAGTCTACTTTTTGCTGTTTTAGTTCTGGAGTCAAATTGTGTGGAATCCAGTGTACATAGATTTGCGACATTTTCAGGTGATCTTTCACAATATTGTGAACACTACCGTATGAATTGGGCATTCCTAACAGCTAATTCCTGAAGTCTAATTCACCTGTCTTCATAGATTTTTTGAGCTTTTGTGATTTGCTGAGTTTTTCAGGAGGAAAGCTGACCAGGTCTTGGGTCATCTGTCTTCACTGAATCGTTTGTGCCATTTAAAATGGCTGTCCTACCAAGGCTCTTGTTACCGTATGGTTCATTCACCTCTTTAACTGTTTCCAATGCATTTAAGCCCCATCTGACCCAAACATATCGCCATTAAATCTGTGTCCAACATGATACTTGCTTCAAAACGATCATCAGAGACACGTGGCTAAAAAAACTCTTTGTGCAACACCAGCTCAACAAGCACTGGCATACGCACACAGAGTCTGCTCAGTAGCAGTCAGAGAGAGTGGCAGTTATGGAAGGTTTTGTGTGGTAAACATAAAATCTTGCACCAGTCCGTGAATTAAATGATCACCCCTCATATATATGTATATTTTGGTAGGATGGCACCTGAAACAGTGGTTCAACTCCACTGTCTGACAGTGTGATGACACTCCTCATTTCATTTATCATCGTTAAATATAAGTAGACTTGTTAGTCCTTGCTGAATACTCTCAACCAGGTCAGCAGGAGTTGATGTGCTAATATCAGGTACTGATATTAGCATATCAACTGCATAGCAGTTCTCTGTATGTCATTATTGTGCTATTATCAGTTCCTGTGGCTTCCCTGAACTCCTGATATACTTACTGCTTTGCTGAATATCCTCTGGTTTCTTTTCATTAATTTATGCATCTATCTGAATGTCTCTTGGGTGTAGGTAGTGCCATGTTTCCATTTGGTGATTATGTCAGCCACTGTTGATCTAGGGTATTGCAGTTTTGCTAAAATTGCATGAACAGATCAATGGCTAATATGGCTTCTTGTGATGATTCCCCCTTGGATTTCAATAAGGTCAACCCATCTACCATATTTTGTTGACCTGTTTACTTCTAGTTTAAACACATTTGATTTTATACCTTTTTCCTGACTTGTGGATGGCTAGTATAGTTCATTTTTCCCAAATCTCAGGAGTGTCTTGATAATTTTGACAATATTTTATATAAGGCTTCAGGAAAGGAACCTATCCTTTCCTGAAGACGGGCTGCAAGAGTAGCTCATGATGTATTGTCGATGATATATAGGAATTTTTCTAGCAGAGATAAGGAGGTGATTATTCCCTTGTATAAGGCAATGGTCAGACCGCACCTAGAGTACTGTATACAGGTCTGGAGGCCTCATTTCAAGAAGGATGTAGAGATGCTGGAACGAGTACAGAGAAGGGCAACAAGATTAGTGAATGGAACAAAGGGGTGCTCTTACGAAGAAAGGCTTACGTTTTGCAAATTACAGTGTCTGGAGACTAGGCACCGGCGAGGTGATCTGATAGAGGTGTATAAAGCCTTGAATGGTTTGAGTATGCTCAGTGCTGATGGGATTCTTCCTCTTGCTCAGAATAATCACCTGAGAGGGCATAAATTCAAATTGAGGAAAGACAGATGTAGGATAGACGTGAGGAAATTTGCCTTTAGCCAGCGGGTGATTGGTTGCTGGAATAGACTTCCATCCCTTGTCGTGGAAGTTGATAGCCTAAATAAGTTTAAGGCTAAGCTGGACAGGTATTTCGAACGAACAGAGAGGTGAAGTGGAAGTGGTTATTTTTTATTTATTTATTTGTTTTTTTTTTTGGCTGATGCTGCATAAGCTTGCTTTCTTGCATCAAATGCCTCTACTAATGCTAATGCTATGCAAGATGACCAATGGTTTTATCCCCTTTAAATGATCCCTTCTGATTTTGTGTGGACACAATTTTGCTAGTATGAAGACAAGCCAACATTTTAATTGTACAATCACTCCTGAAAATGCACTCCCATCCCAGTAACGTTGGGGACCACTATTGGAATAATAGTCTGAGGGGGGGGTCATGATGAACAATTACACTGATCCCCACATTCTCAAGTCCTTATACCTTTGACTATGAGCTGAAAGCTATAGGAGCAAGATATGAGAGCTGTTCAATAAAGATCATAATATTTTCACAACATAAACATACCTTTATTAATCATCCATATGTTGATGGTGTTTTTCAAAGTAGTCCCCATTTGATGAAATTCACTTGCTCCAAAGTTTTTTCCTTTATTCAAAAACATGGTGAAAATCATTTTTTGACACGTATTTCAGAATCGCCTCCAATGTGTTTACTTCTGACAATTGGAAATTTTTCCTCACAACTCCTTTAACTTTGAAATAAAAAAAATTACAGGTTTGCAAGTTCCTCATCCACAATTACGGGTGGATGAGGAGCACATTTGACATTAATGCTGAATGCTGATTAAGTACTTGATGGTGATAGAGAAGTGCGAGGTCTTGCATTGTCATGATGCAGCAACCACCCACCTATGTTCAGCTTTGGTTGTTTGTGATGAATGTCATCCTGCAAAGTGTGGTAAACCATTTTTTGAGTTTTGGCAATGACAGACTTCCAAACAGAGCTTATTTATTTTATGGGTCAAAATGATGAATCTCACCATCTTCAGTAACCATCCATTGCAGCTCCTGACAAACCTCCATGTGAACTTGCTATTGCTCAGGTGTGAGTAGTCTTGAAACCCAGCATAGCGAATACCATGAATGTTTCCTATTGATATTCTCAACATCTCTGCCAGTTGCCTTACTATTATACAACAATCTTCTCTCATGATTACAGAAGCAGTGTTTATGGTTTCTGTGGTGACAGCAGTTGTTGGAATTCAGGACCACTGATTTTTGTGATTGAAACACTTCCATGTTCAAATATTCTAATCCACCTGTGAGCTATGCTATATGGAAGTATAGATTCACCATATATTTTAGCTGATGTTTTCTTGAGATGGAAACAAAGTTTGAGAGCAGCATACTGTTCCTCTTGTGTCACGTCCATTGTTACATATGTGAAATTGAACAGGCATAAACTTGACTGACCACCATACGCACAAGTCAACTGCATAGTTGCTATATGATGCAGCTTGGTTTGGTCTTAAATTCCACAGCTCAGAGAAATGTTGGTTGCTTAGTATGGCAGTATGGTTGTTAATGAAAAATTATGGTCATTCTTTATTGAACAGCCCTCATACTTTTAACCCTAAGTGGTGAGACTTTTAAAAGGTACCATAGGCCATGAATTAACTTTCATAGACAGCAAATTTTTGCTCTTGTGGAAGAGTAGGATTTCATTGTATCCCATGGGTGGGGTAAAATGAAATGTGATAAAGTTTATTTTATTCATTTATTGAGGATTCTGGTGTGAACTAACATTAAATACAGGTGCCAGGAATTTTATCATAAAGCATGTTTCACAAGAACAATTAATCCAACAAAATATGTTAAATGCAATAGGAGTTATAACCAAAAAAAACCAAAAAAAAAAAAAAAATTATGTTCCATTGTTATGTCCCAGGGTTCCCCTATACATGTTTGTACACTGGCAAAATAAACTTAAATAACTTTATAATGGCTTATGTGTTTTGATCTTGATGATTAAAATGCAAGATACAATATACTATACTTAAGTTATATTATTTTCATCTCTTGATTTTTTTTCTTCTCTGTAGCTATTCCTGAAGTGCATGTGGTACCAAAGCTACAGTCTAGAGCACCTGGCGAATTAGCACAAATGGAATGTCACGTGACTGGTGTTCCTGCACCTAAAGTCTCTTGGTTAAAAAATGATGAAGAACTTAAAATGTCTTCAGAGAAATATACTATTGTTGGTAAGCCTACAATTTGATAATTTTTGTCTGCTTCTAGTAAATGCCGAGACTAGTTTGCACTGTATTTATAGAGTATTCATTGTATCTGTAGAATAGTTAAAATAATAATAAGAGAAAAAATTTTAATGGTGCATTAACCCTCCTTTTTTTTTTTTTTTTTTCCTTTTTTATTAAATCTTCTCTGTCTTTTTTAGGCAATAGTACAGCTCTTGTTGTAGGCAAAATAACTTATAGTGATACTGGTGCCTACATGTGTATAGCCACTAATCCTGCAGGATCGACTCGAGACATCAGTTCCCTAGTTGTTCAAGATCAACCTACTCCTAGTAAGTTGTTAATTTTCTCTAAATTGGAATTATTGTACTTCAGTTTTTCCTCCTCACTGCTTCTTGCCAAGATACACTTTGCTGCATTACAATGAAATATTTGCCAAAAAAAAGTACTGGCAGGATATTTTCTGGAAGAATTTATTAATTGTTCTCCTCTTTCCTCTCTTCCCCCTTCCCCTCCCCTAGTTAAATCCTGCCAACCTCGTACAGGTTTAAATGATTAGTCTTCTCACCCCTGACGTAAAATCAGGATTTCGTGGATATTATAGGAATATTATTGTGATTTACTTAGGATTTACACGTAGACAAACATTTCTTCATTTTTCATTAATGCTTTTGTAACTGCAATAAAACTGAGTTAAATTTTTACAGTAAAGTGCAGTAATAGTGGCATGTGATGAAAGAAAGCAAGTGTATGAGCTTATGTAGCATCAGCCAAAAAAAAAAAAAAATTCACACAACCATTCCCTCTAAATATTTTTCCAGTTCTTCCTTGAATTTATTTAACCTATTAACTTCTACAACGACAGATGGAAGTTTATTCCAGCAATTAACCACCACTGGCTAAAGGCAAATTTCTGCACATCTATTCTACAACTGTCTTTCCTCAATTTGAATTTATGCCCCCTTAGGTTCATAATCTGAGCAAGTGGAAGAATCCCATCAGAATTCAGCGTGCTCAACCCATTCAAGGCCTTCATCATCATCAACATCCATTTTGAATCCACTGCAGGATGAAGGCCTCTCCAGCAACTTTCCAGTTCCTTCCGTTTTGTGCAATGGCCATCCATTTACTACCCACAGACTCATGAATTTCATCTGTCCATCTCCGTCGTTGTCTTCCAGGTTTTCTTCTAGCTCCTCTTGGGAGGGTACCATTCTGTTATTTTCTTAGTCCATCTGTCATCATGTCTTCGAGCTATGTGTCCTGCATAAGACTATTTTAGTTCTTTAGTTTTGATAAGACTGTCCTTTACTTGAGTTTGCTGCCTAATCCATGTGTTTCTCTTCTTATCTAACAGTCTGATTCCCAATATAATTTGTTCCATTCTTTGCTGTGTAGGTCTCATCTTCTCTTCCATTCTTTTGGTGAGTGCCCATGTTTCACTTCCGTAAGTCATGGTGGGGAGTATACATTGGTTCATTATTTTATGTTTCAGACAAATTGGGATATTGCTCCTCAGTATGTGACTATATTTCCTGAATGTTATCCATACAATATTTATTCTTCTCTTGACTTCTGGTCATTTATCATTCTTACAGCTAATGACTTGTCCCAGATAAGTATATGACTCCACCTTTTCAATTACTGCTCCTTCAATCATTATTTCCCTTTCTGTGGTATTCTTGTTCATCATTACTTTTGTTTTAGCCATACTCATCTTTAGACCAAAATCCTTACTAACTCTGCATAACTGATTAAGATTTTCCTCTAATTACTTGGGATCGTGGCTTATGATCACAGTGTCGTCTGTAAATTGTAAATGGTTTAGGTACTCTCCATTCACATTGACTCCTTTTTGCGACCAGTCCAATCTTCTGAAAGCTTCCTCAAGGGCAACAGTAAACAACTTTGGAGATATTATCTCCCCTTGTTGAACTCCTTTCTCGATTTTAAATTTGCTACTGTCTTTGTCTAGCCTAATAAAGGAGGTAACATTCTCGCATATTTTCTTCAAAATCATAATGTATGGGGTGTCTACGCCTTGTCTTTCCAGTGCCTGAAACATTGCCTTATGCTGTATGGAGTCAAATGCCTTTTCATAATCCACAAATGCCAGGCATAATGGTGTTTTATATTCATTTGCTTTCTCCATTAGCTGTGATATTACATGAAGGTGATCCATAGTTGAGAATCCTATCCTAAAGCCAGCGTGCTCTTTCGGTTGATTCTCATCAAGTATTCTTTCTAATCTGTTAGTAATGATCCTTGTGAGCAACTTGTAGATATGGGATAACAAGCTAGTTGGTCAAATTTCCAATTTCTGATTTATCTTCTTTCTTATGCAGCAAAACTACAATTGCATTATTCCGCTCCTTAGGCATCACACCTTTTCTAATGCATTTTGTGAAGAGTCTTGCCAGTTTTTGTGTTCCTCTTCCTCCCAATTTTAACAACTCTACAGTAACTTCATCTTTCCCCATGGCTTTCTGATTCTTCATTTTCTTCAACGCGTGTTCTACCTCATCAGGAAGGATATCAGGTATGTCATATGTGTTACTAATTTGCGATCCATCTTCCCGACTGCTGGCATCATTCCCTTGCTCCTTGTATAATTCTCTATAGTAGTCTTCTGCTATTTAAATTATGCCTTCTCTGCTATTTATAAGTACGCCATCGCTGTTCTTCAGTTTCAGTATCATTTGTCTTTCTGTATTACTGCTCATGGCTGCTGATTTAAGTCCTTTGTTTTCCCTTAATGCTTGTTCTACTTTTCTTTTGTTAAATCTTCTTGTCTTCTCTGAGTCTCTTTCTAATGGCTTTTCATAACTCAGTATACTCAATTTTCTTCTTGTCAGTGTTTATCTTGCTCTTCATTTGTCGTCTTCAGTTCATCATGACAAGTGTTTCTTGACTAATTTTTTCTTCTTTGGATTTATTTTTACCTATAGGTTTCTTGGGCTTTATTACTTTCAGAAAGTTGTAATATTCCTTGTTGATATCTTGGTCCTGAGCAGTCTGCAGAAGCTCAAACTTATTCTTGACTTCCAGTGCATACTGCTTTTTCTCCTCTTCTGTTATCTCAAAGACCTTTGCATTATTTACTCAAGTCAGTTTTTTCCTTTCTTTTCTTACATCTATATCAAGTACATCTTACCATTCTGTGATCACTTCCAACATTTACCTTGTTCAGGACAGTAACATCATTCACGATATATCTTCTGTTAGTGAGGATGAAGTCGATTTCATTAGTTCTTAATCCATTTGGGCTCTTCCATGTGCACTTTCTATTCACCCTTTTCTTGAAAAAAGTGTTCATTACTGACATTCCTTGAGATTCTGCAAATTCCACAAGTCTTTCGCCTCTTTCACCAATTCCAAAATTTCTTATAGTTCCCCTTTCTGCACTGTTTTGTCTCTTTCCAACCTTAGCATTAAAGTCCCCCATAATGAGTGGGTTTTCTGCTCATCTAGAAGACGCCCAATTTCGGTGTACATTTCTTCAACCTATTCATCATCATGGCTCGATGTTGGTGCATAAATCATTATAACCTTTAGCTTGTACCTCTTCGAAATCCTGAGTAGTAGTCTTGACACCCTTAGTGAACTTTTGAATTGCAAAATGTTTTTTATATCTTTATGGACCAGAAAGCCAAATCCACCTTCACTCCATTCAATGTTTCCATTGGTGTACAGCATATTTCTACTTGATAAACTTATAAGTGATTCATTTCTTCTTCTGGCGCCTCCGTAGCCAGGTGGGAAGGAGCAGCAGTGCATAGCACACGCTTCTTGATTAGACCGGGGTTCGAGCCCGTCACCACCAAATATGGAGGATGCGGAAAGGTCAGGGAATGACCACCGCATATCCCGGAGCAATATGGCCTTAGTTGCTAATGCTCCTAAAAAAAAAAAAACCAAACAACAATTTCTTCTTCTTGTTTCAGCCAAACCGATGATATTCCAATTTACATTTTATAATTCCTTTTCCAGCTCTAATATCCTGTCTTTGCCGATGAGCAATCTTACGTTGTAACAGGCCAAGTTCAGTTTCCATGCATGGCAACCTGGTCATACCCAGAGATTCTTAGCATCCTCTGCTTCCACTCTGATCCTCTTGCTGCCGTAAGAGGGGGAGTGAAAGCCGCTGGGCACCGACGGCCATTTGTTTTGTTGTGCTGTCATGTGCTGGAGAGTTTGGTCTTTTTCAATCCGTGATTATACTTCAAGGCCTTATACACCTCAATCAGATCACCTTGCAGGTGCCTAGTCTCCAGCCACTGCAATTTGCATAACTGAAGCCTCTTTTGGTAAGAGGATCCCTTCAATCCCCTCACCAATCTTGTTGCCCTTCTCTGTACATGCTCAAGCAAATCTACATCCTTCCTAAAATGAGGCGTCCAGACCTGTATGCAGTACTCAAGGCATGGCCTGACCATTGCCTTATACAAAGGGACAATCACCTCCTTTTACCTGCTAGCATAATTCCTATATATCATTGACAAAATCCCATGACCTGCTCTTGCAGCCTGTCTGCATTGCTCAGAAAACTTCATATCTGACTGCACAATTACTCTCAGGTCTTTTTCATTTTCTACCATCCTAAGTGTAGTACCACACAGTTGGTACATACATTCCTCTGGGGTTACTTCTACACATATGCAGTACTTTGCATTTGTCAGTATTTAAAAATTACAGTGTTAACTGATTTATATGTTTCTCTCAAGAAAATTTTTTTAGACAAAATATATTAGTTATGTGTCTTACGATAAACAGATGTTAATATCATTGTTTTATTTTCGAAAATGCATAGATAAGTCCATTCTGTTTTTTTAAATTGAAACAGACCTCCTTTATTTTGAATAAACATCTTTCTTGCATAAATAAGTAAAAAAATAATAAAAAATAAATAAAAAAACACACACAATTTAGATAGCAAGATATTTGAAGAATACAAAATGTTCCCCCCCCCCCCTTTAGTTCTGGTAAAATCCATATACCAGCTATCAGTTAAATAGCAACTGAAATTGTGTTACATTCCTTGTTTTGCTGTGTTTTAATAAAATTGCATGGACAGAATCGAAATTTTGGCCTTTCACTGGTGTCTGCCCAATCACCCTTTAATGTGACTGTTGCTCTACTGGTGATGATTATTAAACCTAATATTATCAGCATTTACTGGAGCCGCATGAAGCCAATTTTTACTACACAATTTAGATAGCAAGATATTTGAAGAATACAAAATGTTCCCCCCCCCTTTAGTTCTGGTAAAAGTTTCATCCATATACCAGCTATCAGTTAAATAGCAACTGAAATTGTGTTGCATTCCTTGTTTTGCTGTGTTTTAATAAAATTGCATGGGCAGAATCGAAATTGTGGCCTTTCACTGATGTCTGCCCAATCACCCTTTAATGTGACTGTTGCTGATTATTAAACCTAATATTATCAGCATTTACTGGAGCCGCATGAAGCCAATTTTTACTACCAATTTCTGTGCATTGTGCCTCCCTATTTTAGGCATTGTTATTTTGAACAATTCCTTACTATATATAGCATGATTTCCTTACTATACCATAATTCCATACTTACCATAGTTTCCTTACTATCTGTAGTATGGTAATCCTGTGAAATGGATCTAACATTACCATTATAATGCTCCATGCCACAAAGCTTGTTTTCAGAACAACATTAAGAATTCACTTGATCATAACAGCACCATTGCTTTAACTTGTGAAAGATCTTATGATGTGCTGGAATGTCAGATCAGAGCATATCCAGTGCATTGCACCTCATGCATTAAGAATTTGCAGATAAAGGAACCACTGGGTGAGAGTGATCACAGTGTACTGATGTGGGATTTACTTAAAGATGTAACTACCATCAAGGATAAAGGGAAGGGTTTTTGCTTTCGTAAAGGTGACTACAGCGAGATCAACTGATGATGTTACGAACAGTGACTTCTAAATGCGAAGCCTTCAGGGACTTAATCTTAGAGGCTACTAGGCTTTTCATACCAACTAAGAAATACTGTTCAAGGTTTAGACTTAAATGGATTACAGATGAATTAATGAGGCTTGTCGCAGAGAATAAAAATACATGGGATGCATATAAATTATCAGACGACACAGAGGCCTATGGCAGATATAAGCTGGTCTGTAATTAAGTTACAAAGGAGGTTAGGCAGGTGAATGCAGATTACGAGAAATCTTTGGCAGAGGATGCAAAGAAAAACAGCAAAGAGTTCTTTACTTATGTAAACTCTAGAAGAAAAGGGATGAATCAGATTGGACCACTTAACATGGATGGTTGACTATTGATGATCATGCTCACATAGCTGATAAACTGAATGAGTATTTTGCATTTACATTCACACATGAGGGGTTATTCAAGGAGGGGAATGCCAGAAGTTTATCAAACTCTAACAGGCAGCTAAGTGATTTTGTAATAAGTGAGAGCAAAGTGGAGGAGAAATTGTTGAAGTTAAACATACGGAAGGCACCTGGATTGGTGAGATCTGTCCAGTTATATTAAAGGAGGCAGCAAAGGAGGTAAGTAAACCCTTAGCCATAATTATGAGAGCTTCCTTGGACTCAGGGGGGTCCCCAATGGAATGGAGGTGTGCAAATGTATCCTCAATTCACAAAGGGGGTTCAAAGGGGACACAAGTAACTATAGACCTGTTAGTTTAACTTGTGTTCCAGGGAAAATAATGGAGTTACTGGTTAAAGAAGCATTGCAGGATCATCGAGACAAGATTGCAGTAATAGTTAAGACACAGCATGGGTTTGTTAAAGGTCTGGTTTGTTATTGGTCTTGTCTGACCAATTTGATTGGATACTGCAACGTGGTTGGCGCCTCCATAGCCAGGTAGGCAGGAGCAGCAGTGCGTAGCACACGCTTCTTGATTAGACCAGGGTTCGAGCCCATGACCACCAATTACGGAGGATGTGGAAAGGTCAGGGAATGACAACCGCATATCCCCAGAACAATATGGCCTTAGTTGCTAATGCTCCTAAAAACCAAATAACAACAACAATGTGGTCACAAAGGAACTGGATGCAGAAAATAATTTTGATATCATATACTTGGATTGAAGGAAATCTTTTGATGCTGTTGCACAAATGGAATGGTGCTGTACAAATTGGAGCAGTATGGCATTAAGGGCAATTTGCTAGAATGGATACAGGGATGGTTGAGTGGGAGATGACAGAGAGTGGTAATCAATGGACACTGCTCTTCACAGACTAACATTAATATAACTAACATTAGTGGAGTTCCCCAGGATTTGGTGCTGGTCCCATTGTTGTTTTGTGTATTCATCAGTGATGTTGACTAAGGTATTTCAGGCTTGATGACCAAGTTTGCAGATAATACAAAAGTTGGAATGATTGTTAACAACATATGCTACTGCAACAGAATCTAGATAAGTTGGACAAATGGGCTAAGTGGCAACTGAAGTTTAACATTGACAAATGCAAAGTACTGCATATGGGTAGCAATAACCCAAGAGAAACATACCAACTGTGTGGTACTACATTCAATGAAGTGGAGAATGAAAAAGACCTGGGGTAATTGTGCAGTCAGATATGAAGTTTGCCGAGCAGTACAGACAGGCAGACAGAGCATGTCATGGAGTCTTGTCAATGATATATAGGAATTTTGCTAGCAGGGACAAGGAGGTGATTATCCCATTATACAAGGCAGTGGTCAGACCACACCTTTAGTACTGTGCACAGGTCTGGAAGCCTCATTTTAGGAAGGATGTAGAGTTGTTTGAGTGAGTACAGAGAAGGACAACAAGATTGGTGAGGGGAACAAAGGGGTTGCTCTTACCAAGAAAGGCTTAAGTTCTGCAGTTGCATCATCTGGAGACTAGGCACCTGTGAGGTGATCTAGTTGTGGTGTATAAGGACTTTAACGGGTTGAGAAAACTCAATGCTGATGGGATTCTTCCTCTTGCTTAGATTATGAACCTGAGGGGGCATAGATTCAAATTGAGGAAAGACAGTTGTACAATAGATGCGTGGAAATTTGCCTTTAGCCAGCCGGTAGTTCATTGCTAGAACAGACTTCCATCTGTTCTAGCAATCTTGATAGCTTAAAGAAATTTAAGAATGAACTAGACAGGCATTTGGAGTGAATGGATGGGTGAAATGGGAGGGGTTTTTTTGGTAATAATGGTGCATAAGCTTGTTTTCTTGCATCCTATGCCTCTGCTAATGCTAATTTTTGCATCCAGAAACTTTTGTGAAGGCAAAGTTGCACGAAATAGTAGCTGCTGCTCTAAATTGGTTGAAGTAGTGTACCTGAGTAGAATATAGTTGTCATTAAGACCAGAGGTGGACTGAGGATTATTCATTTACTGAATAAAGATGCATTTAAAAAAAAAAATACTGTTGTCTAAATTCTTTTTAGAGTATGGTTTGTATCCGCTTAGCAATTCTGTTTTCAGCTTTAATATTAAATCTGCATATTTTATTGGTAGAGAGATTGGCACTTAAATCAGGTCAGAATACCATTCCAGTTGAATTAAAATTAAGTTCAAAGCATTCCACCTATTGGAAAGGGCCTCTGTCTCCATGTTGAGCAAAAATCCTTTAATATTAGTTAAAGACAAGTTAAGCAAACAAAAATAAATACATCTAACAAAAGCTTTCGGACTTGCGTAGTCCTTCTTCAGTTGGGGAATGAGTATTATTATAAAACAAAGAATGCTAGGTGCTCAGCCATGGTGGTCATACGAGGTGAAACGCTTGACACTGGTGCAGGTAACAATCAGTTGTTGGAAATAGAGGCTTGTGGTTATAAATGTAGTGTTTGACTATGAAGTGTGTGCCATCGCTTATCATTCTCGAGGATAACTGCTTCCATGATGTGATGGATGCGTCCTCCTTCATTTCAGTTAAAGGCACCTTGACAACAGGAATGTTTCCAGTTATCGAGACTATTTATGAATAATCTTGAAAATTATACAAACTTGCTAACCTGTACAAGATCAATGAAAGAACAGACACAGTGACACAATAAAAACTGTGAACGGTACCCTATTAAGTTGCACACATGCAGTGATTGAATAAATATGGGAATATTGCTGTTGATCCCCCAAGGAAACATTCTACATATGCACAATATCTCTTTTATTTTATGATATTCATGTTTGCTAGATGCAGAGAAGTTTATGAAACACTGTTCTTTCTTGGTGGTAATTTAAGTCATCCATCCCATTCATATGAGTGGGATGGATGGTTCAAAATGGATGCTTAATTAAAGAGAGAAATAAAAATTTCATTACAAATTAAGAGAACTTGGAAGTGAGTTTGTATGTCAGAAAAATAATGTCAATAGAAGCTTTTTGCATGTGAATATTACTATTAAGACAAGCTACAATGAATAATTTTTGTGTGGTTATGATATTCTAGTGGAGAGAATGCTGAGGTAAAAACTACCACTGGATATCTGCATTGAAAAAATTATTCTTTTATTGTGTACTGTCTTAAGGGATTAAGTGTTTATTAATGGGCCCTTTGCATTGAGTATCCTGAAAAACCTTAAATATGAGGGACTGCTCTCTGCATAAGTGGTAATTACAGCCTCAGTTGAAGAGACCTTAAAGACCTTAGGTACCTCCATTCTTATTCTTAATCTCCATGATTTTCCCTACCATTGAAATCAGACTGATTAGCCTGTAGTTGTCCACTTTGCTCTTAGAACTGCCTGCATGGATTGGTAATACATTGAAATTTCTCCAGTTCAAAGGAATCTCCTCTGAGTTAATTATGACTCTCTCATTGAATAGTCTTAATTGTTCGTTCAATGTTCAACTGCCTGCATGGATTGGTAATACATTGAAATTTCTCCAGTTCAAAGGAATCTCCTCTGAGTTAATTATGACTCTCTCATTGAATAGTCTTAATTGTTCATTCAATGTTCAACTGCCTGCATGGATTGGTAATACATTGAAATTTCTCCAGTTCAAAGGAATCTCCTCTGAGTTAATTATGACTCTCTCATTGAATAGTCTTAATTGTTCATTCAATGTTCAACTGCCTGCATGGATTGGTAATACATTGAAATTTCTCCAGTTCAAAGGAATCTCCTCTGAGTTAATTATGATTCTCTCATTGAATAGTCTTAATTGTTCGTTCAATGTTCTCTCTCTCTCAGAATTAATGGATATATGCAGTCAGCTCCAAAGGCCTTTGTTGCCTTTAAGCTTGAAAGTTTTCCTAATAAACAGTCTTTTGTAATATCAATATTTCAAACTTGTGGTTTGTGTAAGTTAAATCGGCTTGTGTGACACTTGACATATTAAAAGAAGCTTATGTGGATGAAGTAATACCAATAACAAGGTTTTTGATTGGTACGAAAGGTTAATTACCCACAGGACAAGTAAATGCACTTGGATCAGAGATTTGGTTCATTCAGATAGATGATTAAGTATGAAAATGATGGCCTGCAGAGACTGTGCCTTGCATTTTGAATGATAAACAGAAACATTGAAGAGCTAGTAATTTTTAAGATCTTCAGTGAAAGCTGAACAAATAGCATATTTTTGAGGGAAGTAGTAACTAGTAATCAAACAGTTTCCAATATGGTTCAGCAACATGTCATTCTTCATTGGAATTCTCTAGCATCCCCAAGACTCTAGTGGATACATCAAATTGTAATTATTTGAAAATTATTTTCTTTGAAGTCTTATTGGTCAAAAATCACAAATGAGGAAAATATCAATGTGTT
The DNA here is from genome assembly GCF_048544385.1 of Mastigoproctus giganteus. Taxonomy (NCBI): domain Eukaryota; kingdom Metazoa; phylum Arthropoda; class Arachnida; order Uropygi; family Thelyphonidae; genus Mastigoproctus; species Mastigoproctus giganteus. Next base: position 225,995,135 of record NC_143581.1, on the reverse strand, counting down.
TCTTTATCATCAATGGGACATAGAGTGAATTTGGCATTGTTCATTCCGAATTCAAACAAGGCACAGTCTATGCAGAAATTTTACATAGAAATTTTGTGTGTTGCAAAAGAGATGAACTGTGGTCCAGTTGGTTTCTTAACCATGGCACTGCTCCAGCACAGTTGACTAATATTGTTTTTGACCAAAAACAATATTACTCAACTTCATCACCAAACTTCTTTATCAGACTTGACCTTTGGTTGTTTTCAGAAATCAAATCTGCTCTCAAGTGGGTAGGAACACCACCATCAAGATTCTTCTACACTCATATTCAAAGGAAACTGATGCAGGAGCTGGAATCAGATTCTAAAGAGGAGTTTAGAAATGTTTTTAGCAACAGCAGCATTGTTGGAATAAGTGACTCCCAAGATGACTGCTTTGAATTTGGGGGAGGGGGGAGACAACACTTACTTGGATGTACAAGTTCAGGTATATTTATTTAAAAATCAGTCTCATTACTTGATAGACACACCTATAAAGTTAATGAGACTTACAATAAAGTATATTTAGTGTCTTTGAATGTCACTATAGATTTGGGTTAATCAAATGAATGAACTGAATATTTTATGTTTTTAATACAAAGAACTCTAATGAATTTGATCTCTTTCCCATCCAGCTGCTCCAGCAGAAGAACACAGGTTTTTTACCTTTCATGACTGGGGGGTGTCAGTATATGATCCTGACAACTGCAGGCTTTATCATCAAATTCAAAGTACCGACATCATTCCAGGCACTCAGGAATATGTTTGTGGAGATAGGGGTGTAAATTGCTCCTGGGGACAAGCAATTAATGTTGCTGATCGTTATGTCTATGTATCACAGCCAACAAAGGATAGAATTCTCATTATATCACGGATACAGATGGTTGTGGTTGATGTAAGTACAAAAATTGTGGTATTTTTAATGTAGTTAGTTTACATTGTGTTGTACTTATTTTTCTGTGTCAGTGTATTTAAGAATTGATGTTTATAAATTTTAAATTATAAAAATTGAAATACCCTCCCTCATTCTTTTAAGTAAATCTTAAAAAATACAGAATTCTTGGTAATTTAATAACATTCCATTTTCATTTCCACAAATGGTTGTTTTGGAAACCTCAGACCAGGTATATATGCAGTCTTGCAGATACTGACCAATTTGGATGAAAATTTATTACAGAAATATACAAAGTAATTGTGATTAACAGTTTAAAATATATAAAATCTGTTAAAACCTACTGGATAAAAAGTGCTAAAAATATATCACAATTAAAAATAAAAACAAATAAATACACTATAAGTGTTCAGCTACTATATGAAGACTCAAGTCATGTACGAAAGGAATGGAAAGAGAGTGTCATTGTTCATGTCAGTTTTTTTTTTTTTTTTTTTCATAACAACTTTTGGAGAGGAAGGAGAGGAAGAAAGGAGAAGAAAAGGTTGTTAATAGTTGATCATGGGAATGTTAATGAGAGAATTTACTGCAGTGTTAATGAAAGAGGATTTAGGGGGATATCAGAGAAAACAACCTAGATTTTCAGTGATACTTCTATCCCATTGTTTCTTCACAACTGCAGTAGGCTTCACCAACAGCTCCTACATTTCATTTCCAAAGTGGCTAGCTACTAGCCTAATGGAAAACACTGGAAAATACAAATCTAAAGTTACATGCTCATAGCTTTGTTCAAATAAAATTTCTATATATCGTTTTATAATGTTAAATTGCCATTTCCAAACTATCACTTGCAGTTTTGTTAATCTGTGTTACTCTGTTACAGTTTGCCAATCTGTAACTTATAGTCAGTCTTTGTGTTAGTTTTTTGCTACGTGTTGTCATTATGTCCATCCTTGATCCCTCCTTCACACTGACTAGGATGTGAAAAATTCTCATTGGGAAGCATTTGATGAGAAAATGTATTCAAAAGTAATTTGTGACTTTTATGCTGCTGCTTCCAATTACTATTTCGTTCCCTCAGTGATTCTACTAGTATCATTCTGGCACAGCTCTTCAGACTCTGCATGCCTAGGTGAATTATCTAGCAAACAGTTTTTCTATTAGGCCCATTGCCAAGCCAGTTTCTTCAGTTTGCCAAATTGTTATGTTTTTCTTATCACTGTAAATAATAATTGTCATCGCAGTTATATTGATAACTGTAATGACAATTATTATTGTAGAATCATTTGACTAGCTCTTATAATAGCTAGTAAAATTAATAAACATTAGTAATTTATATTTGGATTCTGTTCAGTATCATTTTCACTTTCATTATGCTCAATAGTCTGTATAAATTAATTGTAAAAAAAAAAAAAAAAATGGAATTAATATAGAAGGTGTAGCAATAAAGTTCCTGGATTGATGCTGTTGCAGTCATATTTGATGAGTTTGAAAATAAACAGAAGTGGTATGTTGTAGCTCAAACTTCCTCCAATAGATGGTGGTACGGAAATTATAATGTCCGCAGCACTCCCCAATGTACATCATGTCAAGTACAACTGACCATTCACCATTTGTTAGTGGACTGTCCCCACTTTCAAAACATCCACTTGAACACCTTTAAATCAATTGCTAATCACAGTCATCAATAGATTTATTGCAGATTCTGGGAGGTGATCCTAATAGAAAAGAACTATTTACTTTCCTAAATCAGATATGAATATATCATAAAATATAGCTATTTTTTCATATTCACCATTAGAAAGACACAATATAGCCCTAGCAGCCTAAACCCAACAACATACAATGTCCACAAGGTCAACAGGTTGCAAGTAACAACCAGCTTTGTTAGTAGCGTTAACATTGTGTGCCACAATTTTGAAATGGGGCAATGAGCAAATATCAAATTTTCTCATTGGGGGGCACAGCTACTGCCAGGTTAAACACTATACTTGAATGATGCTGTTTTATTTGTTGTTTTAATTCCATGTAATTGGAATTTCTAAATGAGAGTTGAAAAATAATGGCAAGCTAAATATTTTATGGGATGCGTTTTTCCCCATTTCAGTTTAAAATAGAACCCCCCCCCAACTGAGATAAGACAGTTGTTAAAGAAGTGGTAATGCTGCTGTTTATGTGCAGAAAGGTCAAGTTGGTAACTTCAAAAGGTAACCTGTTGTTCACACTTTGAACAGGTAGAGGCACTGGTGTTATCTACACAAGATGTGCTGCAGGACAGTATCGACTAGTGGAAAACAGCATAGAAATTTAGTCAAGTTTTGTGTACCAATTGTTTGCAAAGCAAAAGCAATGCTCATGAATCAAAATCAAGAACACGACATAATGATGTAGAGTGTATACTGGGTCTGTGTGGACCATGGTGGGGTAATGCATTGCTGTATTAAATTGTCACTTGATGGACGGTGAACTATATTTTGGTTGGCATGCTACCAGTGAACTTCAAAGCAACTCCTTGTTTTTAGAAGTTGACAGTGTGCCAAGTTGGTGTTCATCCAAAAACAGTGTTGTGTTCTGAAGAAGGTCCTAGGGATGTGCAAGATTACAGCACTGGTGCATCACTTGACTGATATGTAGATGTTACCAACTTATAGTGGTAAATGTAGAACAACATCACAATGAAAATGCATATTTTGCACTGCCACATCATTACATTGAAGAAAATATAACAACCCTCTGGATCCACAGAATCAGGATATGTTCTAGCATCCACCATATTCTCTTGACATTAGTGCCTGGGATTACAGATCCCCAACTGAATAACATTTTCACTACACACACATGGCATATGGTTAACTAAAGATATCACTTATAGACATCCAAAAATATACAAGGGGGTATCAATAGAATACTTTTCTATTGACTCTCCATGTATAGTAACACATTTCTCCCATCTATGGATCAGTTGTTTAATCCCTTGATCATAGAAGTCTAACTTTTTGCCTGAAACCATGATTCCACTTCATTGATGACTTCCTGAGGTGAATCAAAGCGGCATCCCTGCAATGGTTTCTTCATTTCTCAAAACAAGAAGTCTGATGGTGCTAGGTCAGGAGAATAGGGTGGGTGCTGCAGTAGCACAAATCCAACGGTTGGCAAGAACATTGCTTTTGCAAAGAGGTGAGCAATCTTGGAACTCATTGTGCAGAGACCTTAGACATGTGCAGATGGTTATATAAAATGCTGTGGGCAGACCCATAACTAATTTCCACTGCATTTGTGATGAAATGAATTGCCACATGTCTGTCACTCAGCACCAGCTGCTCAACCTTTGCAACTGTCCCACTGTCTGTGGATGGCCTTCCTTCTCTTGGCTCATCAAAGACACATGTACAACCATACTGGAACTCCCATTTCCACTTTTTTATATTGTCATAGGATAGACAATTCTGTCCATACACAGCTTTCATTTCTTCGTCAATTTTCTGAGCTTTCTTGCCCTGCAAATGCAGGAATTTGATCACTGCTTGATGCTTCACCTCTGTTGTATGATCACCTATGGGAATAAAATTTCACATGTTAGTTAGTTATTGAATATGTAAACTTATATTAAAAACGGCATCTTCCTACTGATATTTTATCTAGGTCAGGGTGCGAACCTTTTGATACACCCTCGTACCTATCTCTAGATGGCATTTGTCTCCCTCCATATATGTAAAAGCATTATACAAAGTATCATATTGATGGATTATGATTATGGATTATAATACTTTTTACACAACCCTTCACACATTTTGAGATGACCATTTGTCTGATGATAAAATTCTAACAGATAAATTGCTGTCCCCACCTTACAAAATATATTCCAATAATTTTATTATTCTTTGGCTGTATAGGTGGTTGTAACAGATAAGTTTCCAGTAGATTTGCATTATGTTCCCAACTTAGACCAAGTTTGGGTATTGTGCTGGAGAGGATCTCAGGATAGGGGTACAAAAACAATTCAAATTATTAGAGATGCAAGCCAGAAAAAGAAACATCATACTGTGCATCCAGAACCTGTTGATGGCCATTTTGACTTGGTAAGTTAATATATAAAATCTTACTCAAGTAAACCTATTTTAATGATATTAGTCATGCTTATTATTTTTGTCTGTTGCTATTTACATTGAATTTAATGTATAAGAAAGACCCTCTGAGACTATATCATAAATATGTACTAAGATTTTTGCAAACAGCACCATTTGAATGCCATTACTCTGCTGCCCTCGTTCCTTCCCATATTTGAGAAAAACGATCCATTCAGCTTATAAATGGGGAATGCAAATTCCCATTTATTGGTTAATTAGGCGATACAGGTAATGGACCCATTTATAACTTAAGCAGGAGATATAGGTAATGGACAAAAATATGGAAACAGTAACATAAAATTATTAATACAGTGTTGTACCACCACGTGAATGCAGCGCAGCCAGTACACATCAGGCATAGTCTACCAGCATTTGAAAGTTAGCAGGAGGGATTAGACATTATTCATCCACAAAAAACATTATCAATTCCTGCTTATTTGATAGAGCTGGAAAATACTGCCCTAAGAAACAGCAGAAAAGCATCGTTCCAGAAGTTCCCATAGATTTTTCTATTGGATTTAGATCTGGTGACTGCAATGCCCATGGTATGTGAAAAAGTTATTATTATTATCAATATATTTCTCTGTTGAAGAGACACCCCTGGGACAACCATTGGCTAGATGAGAGTTACATTCTAAGGTGTGAAGTGGACCCATGAGCAAAAGGTTACAAAGTCCATGGGATGTTCACCCTGAAAGGTTGAATACAGAATTTTAGAATACATGAGTAATTGTGATTTTACAATAGAATGTTTAAATTTTTGGCATCTTTAAACAATATTTAAAAGAATATTTAAAGAATATTTAAAATTTTGACATCTTAGGTTGGCATCTAGAATACAGAGAATATATAGTTAAAAGGAATCAACATTAAATGCAGTTTTTGAACCGAGTGGCTGTGCCCTACAGTTGCACGAGACAATAAGATTCAGCAAAGACTTGCAATCTGTAGGCTTTTTCACTACAGAGCTTTTCCAGTTCAATTCTTAGTTGATTAAAGAGTTCTATTGTGTTTGCTGGAAAAAAGCGACTTTGGCTGTCCAGGTTTTTTAAGTTGCTTTGAAGAGAATGTCTTGTTTCAGCAATCCTGGTGGCTTCTCGACGAGAGTGAAACAAGCCGTCAACACTGGGAGCGTCTAATCTTTCTGTTGGGCTAATGTGAAAATGTTTCTTGTGTTAATTGTCTATTTCCAGGGAGGACTGCTGAGATTGGAAAGTAGGATGGCTTTAGAGATAATAAATGGGTGATTCAAGATCCTGTTCAGCCATCTCAAGAGCCAGTATTCAATACTTAGGAAAGCTTTCAGGTTGCTTGGTGGAGCAGAGGACCAAATCTGTGAAGCATACAGTGGGATGGGAAGTATACATTTCAAGATATACTTTTTAACAAGATCTGGGTTTCTAATGCAGTTAACTCCTGTTTGACAGCCCAGAGCGCTGTATATGTTTTAGCTTTGATGTAATCAAAGTGCTGGGAGAATGTTAGTCCCTCATCACATTTTAGACCAAGGTCTATGTGCAATTTAACCTTTGGAACTTCGCATCTGCTTACCAGCATAGAGATATTGTTCCTGCTCTTTTTATTTGTAATTGTCATCATTTGGGCAGATTTGCTTGGGTTTAAACGTAGTCCAATACAGTCAAGGTAATGTCCAGTTCATTTATTGTGTTATTGGCTTGTTGATTTGTTTGCTTAACTTGTTGTAGATCTTTAGATTCAACGAAGAATTTCAGGTCATCAGCATATGTAATAAAGTTGTCTTTATGGGATGCAAAAAATGGTTCCAGAGCTGCAGCAAATAACAGTGAGGAGAGAACACCTCCATGTGGCACTCCCTGCGAAATGGAGTAATGGGCAATAAAATCGTCATTACAGATTGAGCCGTCTTTCCTTCAGTATGTTACATAAAATGTTTGATTTTGAAGTAGAAAGATAAAATTTGTTCCAGAACTGTTATCGAGATATTGTCAAAAGCTGCAGATATGTCTAGTAAGATGATATCGAGCTGTTCCTTATTGTTGAGAGCTTTCTGCATCCGGAAAAGGGTCTCAAGGAGATGACAGTTGATCTTCCAGATAAGACAGAGTGTAGGTGCAGAGGACGATGCCCGAAGCAGTGTTAGGTGAGAGCTGAGAGAAGAGTCTTCTCAAACATTTTCAAGATGGTGCAACTTATGGCTATGGGTCTATAGTCTTTGGCATTTTTTGGTTTCTTTATTTTGGGAATGGGCCTGACTATGTAGCTTTTCCATATGCAGGGAAGAGTACCTTTTTGAATGATTTCATTGAAAATCTGATGCAACACCTCAATAATGTAAGGGCTGCAGATTTTTGCCATGAAAAGAGGGAAGTTATCAGAATCAACAGTTGCTTTATTAGGAAGTTCATTTATGGCTTTCATGAGGGTTTTCTTTGGTAATTGTGATGATTGTTAGAGGTGTCTTTCTTAGTAAGTTTGAAACGGATTCTTCTTTTTCTGCGAATCATTTATTCTCTTCCTGTTTTCTTCGGTTGCTAATTGGTTGGGCACAGGAGGTTGTTCAAATGTCTTCTTGGACCATTCAGTAAAGACCTCAGTAGTCATGAGACCCTTTTTTCTGTTATCACCAACAATGCTTTTTCCTTGTTTGAGCTTTGATAATACAGCTGCGTAATGTGCTTGTCTTTTCAGCTTTATAAAGTGAGTACTCTCTTTTTTGTACAGAATATAGTCATTAGGATGACCTGTCTTCAGCCACTTCCTGTAAAATCTTTGCTTTTTACAAAAGACATTTTATCTGTGGATTAAACCAGTTTTTGGATTTCCCGGTTATCCTTATTGCCCTCGATGCTCCTTCATAGGCAATTTTTGTGAGCTTTAGGGCCAGTAGCTGGAGAGCTTCCTCTGCCGGCTTCATGTTTAGTTCTTGCCATTCGTATTCTCGAAGTTCTTTGAGGATGATGTTTGGCTTGATATATTTTAAAGAAAAAGTCGTTCTGTGCATGCCATTAAAATTTCTGCCGTCCCTCTGATTGGTTCCAGCAACATTGAGTGTGGTCTCTACAGCTATGGGATTGTGATCTGACTTAAAGCAAAACAAATTGTCTGCTAATCTAATGCTAAGTGTATTGTAATAGACAATATCTAACTGTTGATTCCCTCTAGTTGTTGGAGTAACCAGTTGTTTCAGATTTAGTTGTGCAAGAATAGTCAAGATTTCTTTTTGCATCGGTATGTTTTGGAATTGGCATGTTAACGTCTCCTAACAGGATCGTATCTACAGCTGGATTGAGGTTAACTGTAAGCCACGCAAGGAGTTCATTTCTTGAATCTCTTGTGTGCTCAGGAAGCAGGTATATAAGACAGATTTGTAATTTTATTTTCCCATTGAAAAAGGTAGCACAGGTGGCATCAAAATTATCTGATTTGGGGAGGTGTTCCTTTGTAGACTGATATTCATTTTTTTACAGGATCATGGTTCCTCCACCCCGTTTTTCAGTTCTTCCAGTGCCAACACATTTGTATCCAAGCGGATTAGCGAGAATGTTTAGTTGTCTGTTATTGCATAACCACGTTTCAACAAGGCAAATGTAGTCAAAGTTCAGTCTCACGTTCCTCAAACCACTGGATGACCACATGTGATCTGTTGATTGGAGCATTATCATCATGAAAGACCTCCCTCTTCATGAAAGAAATACTTGGTCATTGGATGAAGTTGATCATTCAGGGCTTTTAAATAGTGACTGACATCAACTTTGCCTTCTGACAGAATGAGTAACCCAAACCATGCCATGAGAAAAAAAAAGCACACCACACCATTACAAAACCAGTGGAACCCTTAACAGTAGGAAACAAGCAGTCAGTTATATGCTTCCTTCAGTTGGTGCCACACATGCACTCATCCATTGGCCGTAAACAAAGTGTAGGAGGATTCATTGGACCATAATCACATTCCTCCACTGTTTATTCTCTTTGCATCTTGGACATGACGATGTGCATTGTCAGGGGCAGTGAGTCACTTGTGAAGTGCAACTCGACCATGATATCCACCTTTGTGGAGTTCTCAATGTAATGTTTTTTTACAAAACTAGCTTCTCACATCCTGCATTGTGAAATCAGTGTGCAATTGATCAGCTGTTGCTTGCTGGTTTCACTTTGCATATTGCACTAATGCTCGAACATTCTGATTCTGGAGTGTGCAGTTTCACCCATTGTTGCCTTTTGCAGATGATGGAAACTGTTTCTTGTGAAATATTAGTGAGTTCAGCTGTATTTTTTCTGATGACATGGTACTAATGGTTACATGCAGTTTGCTTTTTTTTTAAAATAAATCTCAAAAGGTTTTCATACAGACATTAATAAATTTCCACATGAATTCCTTTTCTGGCCTGCAAGAGTTAGAGTTCCTGGTTTACACATTTTGAGTCTAATAGATTGGATGAGGAAGTCTCATTTCCAGTCCTCAACTCATCCATGGAACTAAAAGTACTGTAGTTCCATGGATGAGTTGAGGACTGGAAATGAGACTCATCCATGGAACTAAAGTACAGGTAGTTCTCGACTTTACAAGTTAATTTGTTCCTAGTGCACACTCGTAAAGCGGGAATAAAATCCCATAGACATAATGTTAAAAATAGGGGTTATGTTCTCAACAATGAAATTAGTTAGCTAATTAGTTTGTTTAAACAATGCTTGATTTATCCAAAGAAATTAAAACGTAGCCTGTAAAATCAAGCAAATTATAATAATAAAGAAATTATTTATGACTTACAAATTTTAAAGATCGTTTATCCTTCATCATCGACTAAATGCACACTCGTCGATCACTCATTATTGGCTCGGCACTCGTTGGTTTGTTGCACGAGGAATCGTCTTCTTCAGAAATGCTTCAAGAGGCATTTGTTTCCAAGATAATCTTCTATTTTCTTTATAAATTTTAATAGATGCATAAGAATGCACAAATTGCAACTAACATGATTTGAGTGGAGTAACAAGTTTATGAAGCTTAAAAAAAAAGGAATGAAGAGAAGATTCTGAAAATTTATGGTTTTTTATACGGTTGAAGATTTCAGTAAAGAGGAAACACATTTCACCATAATAACGTAAAAAAAACACACAATTCCAGCTATCGGTATTTTTGCAAATGCAATTACATGGAGTTTACTACTGTTTATAATTGCTTGCAGTAACATAAAAACAATTTTTACTTTCCAATAAACCGGAAAGTGCAAATTGTTTTTATTGTTTTTTGGTCATGACCTCCAAAAATGTGCTTCAGAAAAATGTCACAAAGGCATTCAAAATTGGTTCTAATAACAGAACATATGATAACAATGAAAGTGTAGTGTGTTTCAGTGATTTGAATTGGTAACCAATACAATCTGCACTATAAAAACGACCTTTTATAGAGTTATATTGCAAAAATTTCAACTTCCGAGGTCATGGAACAAATTACCAAAAAACAATGTGCTATTGGGTTCACATTATGATATTTTTACGATACGATGGTGTCTCTGGAACGAATTAATATCGTAAAGCTGGGTAAACTGTATTGTATAGCTACGTGTGTGGTTTGCAATGTGGTATTTATGAATGTTTAACATTCATTTTTTGCAATTAATGTTCATATTTTCGATTTTGTTGATATTTGATACTTTGAGGGAAAAAAAAAACTCATAAACCCGGGAACTCGTAAAGCGAGAACTGCCTGTAGGTTTCAGCAACCCTCCATGTTTTCAGATACCATATATATAAAAAAAAGAAAGAATAGAGTAAATTAGGTCATAGAGCTGTTCACCAAGAAGAGGTCTGCCATTAATACTACACAATATTAGTGGCAAATGCAGTTTTCTTTGATAACTAATTATCAGATACACTTTGTTCTGTTTGAAAGTGTAGTTATGGTTGTGTGAGATTCATGCTTCTATTTAGAAGGGAAGTATTTTAACAATTTACCTACAGAGATACTGCAAAGCATCTGAAACAATGAATAGGCACTGTATTTTAAACTTTAACAGCTGGAATTAATAATGGGAAAGTGTTGCTTATGAGAATGACTTTGGAAGGGCAAATGAAGTAAGATCTTGGAATTATGTTTCCCTCATATAATATGAAAAGATAAAATAAAAATAATAATAATAAATAAATAAAAAAATAACTTTTTTTGTTCACTTTTCTTTTTATTTTAGGGATACATAACTTGGGTCTCAGAACTAGTTTCCTTGACTTTTATCTTCAGAATCAGTAGAAAAGGGAGAAATTACATTTAACTTTATTTTGGGTTTAACGTCAGAAACCATCCTGTGTTTTCCATCAATTTTTGAGTCCAGAACGTTTTTTGAAAAATTATATAAAGCAATAAATAATGTGAATTATAGGACTGAACCCAAAAAAAGTAAAGCTATTGAAAACTACTAAATTTCTATATGATGTTGAATTTTCTTTAAATATTTTTATTATATTATAGTTAATGCAGAATATGATAACAGTAAACCGGTAAAAAAATTTGTTTATTTCAGTTGTAGGCCTAGGTGAAAGTTGTACTTCTGGAACTAGGTTAGGCAAATATCCATTTTAATATTCTCACAAACTTAAATTTGAGTTAAGTTCAGAGGCATAAGGAAACTGAGTTGAGCTCCGTCAGCTGTATCAGTGAGGAAGCATTTTCCACTTTAAAATCACATGATGTTTTTTGTGGATTTGGCAACTTGGAAATGTTGATTCCTCCATATTTTAAGTCAAAGATTTATCTTCCTTACTTGTTAACTCCAAAGCAGTTGCTCAAAAAATTGTGTATTGTGGAAGCATGCAAGGTCTGGAAGACTCCCCTGTGTGTTCACATTTTGAAAACTCAAAGCATACCGGCATTTATGAAAATTTCTTAACTTTTTTCCCCCCTTGTTAGTAATACTATCTAGTTAGCAAACTTAAAATATCTTATTAATAATTGTAGTTTTTTTTTATTGCATTTTCTCCCATTCATTTTCAGTTTGGCACTTTTTTTGGAAGTTTATAACATAGCTTCCAGTAGAAAATTTTCCTGAAATTTTCTTATTAAATCAAATAAATATATATCAAAGAAAGATTTTGTAACAGTACAATTTTCAGAAAATAATCCATTAAGAGTAGCATAGCAAACAGGGTGCCTCCGTAGCCAGGTGGGAAGGAGCAGTAGTGCGTATTACATGCTTCTTGATTAGACCGGGGTTCGAGCCCGTCACCACCAAATACGGAAGATGCGGAAAGGTCAGGGAATGACCACCGCATATCCCGGAGCAATATGGCCTTAGTTGCTAATGCTCCTAAAAACCAAAACAACAACAACAACATAGCAAACACTGTTTTTCTTTTGCACACAAGGTACCAATTGATACAAAGGTTTCAGTTTTTTGTAATTTATGATGTGAATAGATACTTTTCCTTGAAATTTAGTTAGTAGATAAAAGTACTCACTGAAGAAAGAATGCAAAATAATAAATAATTTTTTCTCTAATAAACAGTTCATTGTGAGGAGCACACACTTCTTTTCTTTGCACACAAACGAAAGTGGTAATTTTTGACACCAGTTTTTGGAAGTTTATAATGCAGCTTCCAACAGAGATATTTTCTTGAAATTTTGTTACAAGATTGATATACATCCAGAGAAGGTGCTGTAGTGATATTGTTTTCAAATATCAATTCTTTGTGAGTAACGGGAACTTCTTTTTTTTTATTATTCAGTGCATAATGTGTGGCATTTTCTATTTGGCACCAGTGTTTATATTGTGGCTTCTAATATATGAATTTCCCTGAAATTTTATTACTAGAATCAATACACATTGAAGAAAGACTATAATAATTTTATTTTCAAAAAATAATTCATTATGAGGAGCAAGATCGATATATATCCAAGGAAGCAAAACAGATGTCAGGGCGGTGGTACCCTTTTAAATTGATTAGAAAATACTTCCATTTTAGAAAGTGCTATTTATTTCAAAGGCGTGCATGCAATAACAAGCAACTCACTGAAAAGATGGAGTTGCCAAAAAGAACAAAAAAATAATAATAATAATAATAATAATAATAATAAATAAATAAAATTTTTTCACTACAAACTTATGAATACATTTGAAAAGTTTGTGGTCTGTGTATAAAAGGATAGTGTGCAATATTAAAAATTTCTGTACTTAATGTACAACATTTCAAATAATAACCTGCCAAGTTTCGTATAATTTCAGTAACATCTTTTTTTAATTTCGGGTCCTGAAGTCAAAAAAGTTGTGTGAATGAGGAAAGATGAATAAAATCAGTCACCATGCGGCCATCCAGTATTTGTCAAAAAATGGGACTAATGCCAAAGGCAATTCATGAGTATTGAGTTATTAAATTGGGGGGAGGTCCTATATCCCTTTCTGTTTCATTGTTAAGAAGTGGGCAGCACAATTTAAATGAGGGAGGGAAGAGACTAGAAGATGATCCATGCTGTGGAAGACCTGCAACATCTATCACTCCAGATGACGTTGACAATATGCTCGATCTGGTGATGAGTGATCATTGAGTGACAATTTGGTATATTGTCAGCATCTTGGGCATTTCATCTGAACATGTGTACCACATAATAACAGATTCTCACTATGAAAAAAGGTGTTACAATGGGTCCCATAGTTGTTGACAGCAGATCAAAAACTCACAGGAGTTGTCAGGTCAAGTGAACATTTTCAAGCAGATCCAGCAAATTTCCTTGCAAGGTTTGTGACATGGATCCATTACTTTCAACCAGAGGCAAAGCAGCAGTCCAAAAGTGGGAACACAGCTCTTCTCCCCCTCCAAAAACAAAGCCAAGTCAATTCCTTCTGTTGGCAAGGTGGTGGCATCAGTTTTTTGGGAATACTGATGGAGTGTTGCTGGTGTATTACCTTCAGAAAGGCCAGACAATCAGAGCATATTATGCAGACCTTGTGAGGCATTTGCATGAAAACATCAAAGACAAATGCTGAGGGAAAAATTCAGCAAAGGATCTTGTTCAACTAGGACAACATGCCTGCTACGAATCTGTCATTTCCATGGCTGCACTGCATGAATATGGCTTTGAAATCTTGGATCATCTCCCATATTTATCAGATTTAGCATCATTGGACTTTCACCTATTTTCTAATTTGAAAAAATACCTGGCTGGCATCCATTTGCCTACTGAACAGTGATGTCATTGCTGCAGTGGATGCATTCCTGGAGGCTAGAGAAAACTCATAGTTGGAACCAGTGCATTGTGCATCAGTGGCAAAAGTGTATTTCACTCCAAAGGGGGCTGCGTTGAAAAGAAAAGTAACGTGTTACCAGATCCCTCAAATCAACTGTTCATACTCAGGCCACAAACTGTTCCAGTGCTCCTTGTGGACCAGTATGGTCTTTTCTTTTAATTAATATAAACTTTATTAAATTTTGATCTGTATGTAAAAAACATAATGAAATATGTTCACTTTTTAAATCTCTTAAATGTTTTTGAACCCACTGCCCTTTCCCCAATTTCCACATCTCCCCCAAACAAAAATGTTCAGCATAAAATTCAGTTATTGCATAAATACCTGTTGTCTTCATTGTGTCTGTCTGTCCATCCACAGTGAAGACAACAGACATTTATGCATATGAAAACATGTCTAAAAATAAGTTATCTCAAATAAATAAATGAAAGTATGTTGCAGATGTTTGAATGTTATTGAATAAGAAAAAGTAAGATTGACACCAAATTTTCCTTTACTTCCTCAGAAGGTTTCCGAATCTATTTCAGTTCATTTCATTTAACTTTGGATAACCATTAAATTATATTAAACTAACTATTAAGAATAATTTTACCTGAATTTAAGAAATTAAAATTATTTCATGTCTTTCACAAATCAATATGAGACATTTTCCATCTGCATTAAAGATATATATCAATGTAATGGTTTCTTAAAACATTGCAGGTGAGTGGCTTATTTATTCCTCCATCACAAGACTTAGGTCATGGTTGGAAGTATGGTTACGTAGTTCATACCAATCAGAGGGGAATGTATAAGCTTGACCTTCAGGCTATGAAGTATATGAAGACTGTTGATCTCACTCCATATAATTGTGCGCCTAGATCTGCAGACTTTTCATCCTTAGGTAAGCTTAGTAGTGCAGATGAAGTTAGTAGTACAAGTTTAATATAAATTTAATTTAATTTAAAGTATAAAAGAATTTAGCAAGTTTCTTCAGCCAGAATCCAGTGCATTGGGTATCCTGTCTGCTGCCTTTCTTCCCTTCCTTCCTGTAGATCCACAGGACTACTTCACACCTTAATTCTAAAAATTGGTCCAATATATAAATCACTTTAATAAAACCTTTTTAACTTGAAGAAGTTAAAAATGTTTTTTCATCCAATTCCTAAAATGGGTGACATTGCCTCCCTTCCATCTAATTAACAGTCACCAACATGGATTCTGTCAGTATTGATCCAGTGGTGATATCCTGACATGTTACTCATCTTTGGATAAATTTTATAGAAAAGTTCAGAGAAACTTAAGAAGGTGCTTTTGATACTTCTAAGTGTCTTGATCGTTTTTGACATGAAAGTCTTTCAAATAATCTTTCATCTTATGGTCTGCTAAACAAGACAATCCTAAGATTTTAGAAGTTAAGGGGGAAGGGTAAGGGTTTTAATTTGAAAAGGGATTGCAAAAGAATGAGATTTTTTTTTGGATTCTTATCTATTTGGTGATAAATATATGCAACTGCAAAAACAAATTATAGAAATTTTTTAAATGACTTATAGTAAACGTCACAAATGCATTTATACCATTATGGAAATAGTGCACAGAAAATATGTCAAAATGGATGACAAATGAGTTGACTAGTTAAATGTTTCATTCTTCAGAAAGGACCACAGTAGAGTTATTAGCAGAACATGCTTTCCAAATTTAATGATATAAAGGTGGGGAGAGTAATGAATGATGTGGCCGAGCTATATTGCTTCAAAATAATCTGGATTTGCTACACAAATAGTCAGTAAAATGGTAATTATTAATATGAATATTAGTAGTGGCAAATGACACAAGAAAGCAAGCTTATATAGCATAAATCAACAACAACAACAAAAAAAGATGAGTAGTTCTTCCTTAAATTTATTCAGACCACCCACTTCCACAACACCAGATGGAAGTTTGTTCCAACAATCAACTACCAGCTAGCTGAAAGCAAATTTCTGCATATCTGTCCTGTAACCATCCTTTCTTAATTTAAATTTATGCCCCCACTGGTGTGTTGTCTGAGCAAGAGTAAGGATGCCATCAATATTTAACTTACTCAATCCATTGGAAGCCTTAAATGCCTCAATCAGACCTCCTTACAGGTGTAATGAGCTTGTAGTGTAGTGCTGCCAAATGTAAGACCTTCCATTTTATAGCTTAAATAGTGCAAAGGTAGTAGTAGTACAAGTGTAATGATATAACAAAATTCAGCAATTTAGGAATTAAAGATGCTCGCTAATGAGTAAGACCTATGAAAGTTGGTACAAGTGGTCATATACACTATTTTTCCAAATGTAACTAGACACCTGCTTATTTCAAATAACCTATGATTGATACAATATTTAATAATGTTCTGACCCCACCTTTGGTAGTCCTCTATAGCAGTATAGTAGTTTTGCCACTTGTCACTCATTTGCACCTCGTTTGCACCAGATTTGCTTTATAACCAGAGGAATTTCTAAAATCCTCTTCAGTCGAGGCTGTAGTTGACTGATATCAAGCACACTAAGTAGGGTTTTCCTTATCAGTTAGTCTGAATGTTTCATTCCAGAAGACATGCAAATTGGCCCATGAACACACTTGTATAGAAATAATGGGCAATATGGTTTAAATCACTGATCTGCCTAAAACCCCAACTACAATAACCTGTAATAGACTCTGAACCAGTTTTTTATAACAAAAAAAGCAATATTTTGGTCAATTCCTCCTCAACACTGCAGTTAATTCAATTACTGAGTTCAGGCATGTTGGCCTGGCCCAAAACCAACATTCCAGTTCATTCTAAGGATATTCAGTGGGGTCAGGATCTTAAGGCTCTGAACAGGCCAATGAAGCTTTTGCACACCCATATCTTCAAGCTAAGTCACTACAGGCTGTTCATTGTCATGCTGAAACAGAAAAAGCCCTCTCATACTGCTGTCACAATATAGGAAGAGTACTGTATAACATTCATTGTTCCAGGAAGGAAGAGTGGTGTAATCACTTTGAACCCAGAAACCAAATGATAATCCATAAAGTGGTATCACCCCAACTCGTGTGAAAAATTTGACAGGTTTCCCATGGGGAAAAGTGATGGTGAAAGAACAGACTGTACTTTCTGAGGCATACCTTAAACGAGCAAAACGTATTCACTTATACCAAGATAGGTTGAGGAAACTAAATGATGATGCCATCCTTTCTTCTTCCTGGGATCTCTCTCTCTCTCTCACACACACACACACACACACACACACACACACACACACACACACACACACACACACACACACACACACACGGAAAAGGAAGCTTGTAGGATAAATGCAAAAATTGGTTTTCAGACAGTGATTGTTGAAGCAAACTTCTGTCTGATATTGTGGAAGTAGGTAGTTTGAATAAAGTTAAGAAAGGATTAGTTAAAGTATTATAGATGGACAATTGAGGTGAGTTGTGTGGGTGTTTTGCTCCACTATTCAAGGACAAAGGTTTTTAATGTGGTAACTGAGTTGTTGCTGAAGCAAAAAGTGACTTAAGAGAATTTTCCTGAAAATGATATTAGTTTTGTGTATGGGTAGCACAATGGCTACTGTTTCCATCCTTACATGCTGTCTAGGAAAGGCCTTTGAATCCTGTCAAAATGGAGGGAAAGCCTGTGGGCTTTTTTCACACTATTTCCCAGTTAAGTCTATCTCAGGTGAGGATTATGCAGCTTTCCCTCCCCAGAAATAAGCTACCACACAGGCACGTATGTGCCTATGCACTTTTAGAGAATTTTAAATTAAATTAAAATTATCCAAGAGAGTGTTTGTGTCTGATGGGTGCATCTGGAATGATTTTGGAGGGAATAGCAGTATTACAGTAGATAATCATGTAATTTAGCTGATCATAGTCAAGTAGTAGGACATATTCAAATCTGCACATTAATACAAAAATACCCAGTCCACTATTAGCCAAGTCCTTGTGTAACTGCCATAACAATCAAGTTGGTAATACTTCTCTTGTTCTATAGTTGTCTTGTAATATAAAAACTTCATTTTTATTAAAGTATAATGTTCATTATGAAGGCTATTACAATTTCTATATATATATATATACAAAGGGTACTAGGAAAGTTTTGCAATATGACGCAACAATGAATCACAGGAAGCTGCTTGTTGCTGCATGTTGAGACATGTTAATACGTGCATAGTAGCCGCCGCGCCAAGTCGATGGGCTCAGTTATTCATTAGTAGTGAGAGTGTAAAGTGCTTGCGATGGCATCGTGGTCACGAAATGAGATAAGGACAGATTTGCGGTATAATTTCGTGCGTGATTTAACCATAGACCAGTGCTTAGAAGAAATGACTCTTGCATTAGATGATGATTGTCCACATCGTACAACGATATTCAGGTGGTATAGAGAATTCCAAAGGGGAAATTTCACTCTGGAGGATTCTGAGAGGCTGGGAAGGCCACGAACGTCAGTTACGGAGGAAAACGTTACTGCTGTGAGGAAAATGCTTGACGAAAACAGGCGAGTGACCTACCAACAGATAGAGGATACTTTGGGCCTAAATGCACCAGCAATTCGTTCGATTCTGCAAGATCCTTTGCACGTGAAGAAACTTTGTTCTCTCTGGGTGCCGCATCAACTGACTGAAGAGCAGATGACACAACGTGTGACTTGGTGCCGGGAGATGTTAAAAAAGTTTGATAAGGGACAATCTCGGTATGTGAACAACATCGTGACAGGTGACGAGACTTGGCTGTACTATTACGATCTGCCGACCAAGGCTCAAAACAAAGTTTGGGTCTTTGATGATGACGACACACCCGTAATTGTCAGAAAATCCCGATCTGTAAAGAAGAAAATGATAGCTGTATTTTTCAAATCGAGTGGAATTGTGGAACGTGTTGTTTTGGACACGCAGAAGACAGTCACAGCTAAGTGGTATACTGAACAATGCCTGCCTAAAGTCATTGGATCTATGAAGAACCTGCGGCCAAAGTCAAGAATGGACACCTGGTACCTCCATCACGATAATGCTGCAGCTCACCGCGCCAAAGCCTGCACCGAATATTTGACCACGACAGGACTGAAACTTCTCGAGCACCCTCCCTACAGCCCAGACCTTGCTCCCTGCGACTTTGCACTGTTCCCGCATGTGAAAATGAAGCTAAAAGGGAGACGGTTTTCCAGTGATGAGGACCTTCTACGGGCTTGGGACAACGAGTGTGCTTTACTCCCTAGTGAAACTTGGCAGAACTGGTTTAAAGATTGGTTTCGGAGGATGGAGAGGTGTATTGAATGTAGAGGAAATTACTTTGAAAAAATTAAATAAACAAAGCTGTATTGCAAAACTTTCCTAGTACCCTTTGTATATTTTTTTTTTTTTTTTTTTTGCTGTGTTAATTTAACTACAAGGGTGGGTTCAATAAAGAATCACCCTCACCTACTTCCAATTTTGTGTGTAGCATCATACATATCTCTGTACTAAAGGTGTAAAATTTCAGCCCTGTGTCTTAATTTGTTTTTCTCTTACAGAGCTGAACATGTGATGAAGTAGCATCATGGACAAAGTTGAAGCCAGAGCTGTAATCCGGTATCTGTTCTTGAAGGGAAAATCTAAAGAAATCCACGAGGAGATGACTGCTGTATATAAGGATGAAGCCCCATCCTATGCCATTGTGAAGGACTGTCATAGACAGTTTAGGTTTGGTCAGACATCGGTAGAATCTGAGCCCATTCCAGGTCATCCCCATTCAGCCATTGATGACAGTACAATCAGAAAAGTGGAGTCGTTAATCATGGAAGATCACTGGATATCTGTGCGTGAATTGTCCCAAGAAGTGAAGATTAGTGTGGGCTCTGTTGAAACAGTCCTTCATGACCAACTCCATTTAGGGAAATTGAGTGCAAGATGGATTCCCCAATTATTGACCATTTTCCAGAAGGCTAGTTGACAACAGAAATCACAAGAGTTGTTATCCCTGTGCCAAAAAAAATGAAGAAGACTTTTTCTCTTGTCTAATCACTCAGGATGAAAGTTGGATACAACATTTCGACCCTGAAAGTAAAAAGCAGTTCATGGAATGGCGACATCATAGTTCCCCACTCCCCAAGAAGGGTCCAAGCATCAGCAGGAAAGGTCTTGCTGACAGTGTTTTGAGATGAGAAAGGCGTAATAATGACTACTTATGTAATTGTTCTACCTGCCAAAAGGTAGAACAATTACAGGTGCCTATTATGCCAACTTACTCACAAAATTATGGGAGAAAATCAAAACATGTAGGTGTGGAATGCTGTCCAAAGGTGTGTGAGAATGCTTCAAGACAATGCCCCAGTTCACACTACTGAAATTGCAACAACACAAGCGGTCACTTGTGGATATGAAATACCGCCCCACTCACCCGATCTTGCGACATTGGACTTCTTCTTGTTTCCTTCCCTCAAATCATTTCTTCAGGGGACCCACTTTCCTGACAAAGAGACACTCATTTCTGCAACAGAGTCATGGTTCAAAGACCAACCTCACCACTTCTACAAAAACAGTATCCATAGCCTCATCCATCGATGGGGAAAATGTGTAAATCTACCATGGTGACTATGTAGAGAAGGACTAAAACCAGTGCCAAGAATGAGGTGAGGTGAGTTGTGTGGGTGTTTTGAACCACCTAGCTTTTACAACAAATACGCCAAAACCTGCACTTGGATAATTTTACTTTTATAAGTGCACATGATATAACTGTGCCTAAGATATCCATCCATTCTGATTTTATAGATACCTTTTGTAACTGTTTGTCTTTTATTAACTATTTTTTTCCTGCATGTTTGATGGCTTTCCCAGCCA
Organism: Mastigoproctus giganteus; assembly: GCF_048544385.1. Classification (NCBI taxonomy): domain Eukaryota; kingdom Metazoa; phylum Arthropoda; class Arachnida; order Uropygi; family Thelyphonidae; genus Mastigoproctus; species Mastigoproctus giganteus. The sequence continues at coordinate 225,974,066 of NC_143581.1, read as the reverse complement.
TATTTGATGAATTTTAAAGTATTAGTTGTCATGAAATGCTGCCATTATAAGAATATTAGAAACATGGTGTCACTTTGATACTATATTGGGAATATAAAATTTGAATATATCAATTACAATATGGGCAGGCATTGGTATGAGAGATTAATTCTTTTGGTAAAGAAACACAGATTTTAAATGTAATATTGAATCAATCTTATGTGGAAAAACAAAAAATGACTATAATGAAATGAACAGCTATATAGAAAAATCATGTGGATCAGCAAATCAGGATGTTTTCTAGTGGGGTATTTTAACTTTCCAGATATTGACTGGTGCCTCCGTAGCCAGGTGGCCAGGAGCAGCAGTGCATAGCAAATGCTTCTTGATTAGACCGGGGTTCGAGCCCGTGACCACCAAATATGGAGGATGCGGAAAGGTCAGGGAATGACAACCGCATATCCCCGGAGCAATATGGCCTTAGTTGCTAATGCTCCTAAAAACCAAATAACAACAACAACCAGATATTGATTGAAACTTGCCATTTGGTCACTCAGTGGCAGAACATTTTTGCATTCGCAAGATGATTGCTTTTAATACCAACGTGTTAGAGAGGCAACAAGAAAAAGTAGCATTCTTGATCTGATTATTGGCAGTGATTCAACATGTATTAAGAATATTCTGGTAAAGGAACCACTAAATGGTAGTGATCATAGTGAACTGAAGTGAGATTTATTCAAAGAAATAACCAGTGTTAGAAGTAAAAGGAAGAGGTCATATTGGGCCTCACATTCTTAAACTTTTCAAGGGGGTTGACCAGTTAATGTTAAAAAATGCAAATGCCGAATGGGAAGTGTTCGTGGAGGCAATCATAGAGACTACTAAGCTTTTTATACCAACTAAGAGGTACTGTTCAGTTTTTCATCCATAATAAATGTTAGATGAATTGATGAGACTAGTGTCAGAGAAGAGAAAAATGCACAGGATGATTATAAATTATTAGTAATCAAGTTACTCTTGGAGTTAGACGTGTTAAGGCAGATTATGAAAGTCTCTTGCTAAGTGTTCGGAGTAAAGTAGCAAAAAATTTGTTATATTGTACAGGTTGTTGACAAATTGAATTAAAGATTGTACATCTAATTTCACATCAGAAGGTTTTAGATATGGGGTTTACTAATACTGTCTGTCTAATACCGATTGGGAATAAAAAATTTAATAATAATTTTAAAAAATAAAAACTTGGAGACAAATTGCTGCAGCTAAAAGTAAATTAAGTAAACAGTAAAAATAGTGGAGTAAATAAATAAACAGTAAAAATAGTGGAGTCAACAGTTAAAGACATAATGCAAGATCATCTTGATGGGAGTGGATATATAAGCACTAAGGCAAATTACAGCCATAGATTCCTTGATCATGTCTGAAATCATTAGTCATATTTTGTGGTCATGCAGACTTGAACCACAGTCTGCTCAAATGTATGTGCATTACTGCACTCATTGCACTTGACCACTAAGCTGTGCCAGGCCTGATATTGATGTAGGAATTTCATTTTGATGGTTAAGTTTGCTGATCACACAGAGGTGAGTAGGATGATTAATGATATTAACCAGGGTATGCTGTTTCATGATTTAGATTAACTAGGCAGATGAGCTGAAAAATGGCAATTGAGATTTAAAACTGATAAATGCAAGGTGCTGCATTTATATATATATTCATCAATACAAACATTAATCATGTAATCATATTTAGTAGTTACGGGCTTGAACCCTGGTCCACTCAAAGAGTGTGTGTGTTACTGCACTCTTTCTCCTGACCACTCGGCTATGCCAGTGTTAAAATTTTTGAGTAGCAGTAATCCTAGAATACAGGCATGCCTCGATTAACGAATAGGATGCGTTCGACGAAATTACTTCGTTAAGCGAAACTTCGTTTTCAGAGGTAAAAATACTATGGCCAGAATAGGGATACGTTCCTACGTAAAGAAAATGAAAGCTTTTTTCGAACAAAGAAAAGTTTTATTAAATAAACAGTCAACTTACATACAAAGTGAAATCACATTTTAAAATATGAGGTTAAAGTTGATTGTTTATGCTTTTTTTTCCCCTTTCATTTAACAATTGCCTATACGGAGTTATTGCATTTAACACTGATCGCTTAACTATAACACTTCTTCCTAAGTCAGGATCATTTTCACTAAAAAAATTTAAAACGTTTTCAATATCATTTAAGCACCTTTTTAAATCTTTGGTTGTTAACACTTTTTCGGCAGGTACTTCTTTAACTTCGCCTTCACTATCTTTGTCTTCGTTGCTAACAAGGCTTTCTAAATCTTCCACTGAAAAACCATCATCTTCTGCATTCAATAAATTTCTAACATCCTCTTCATCGACATTTTCGAAACCTATTTGATTGAGCCATCTGGATAACTTCATTTCTAATTCTTGGATGTTATTTTCTTCTTCTAGTACAACTTCTGGCCATATTTTGCGCCAAACTCCATTTAAGCATTTCTTAGTGACTTCTTTCCAAGAACTATCAATGCTTTCTATTGCGTTTTTAATGGTGTAGTTTTTCCAAAAAATTTTAACTGTCATTTCCTCTTTATCCTCTAGTTCAGTTAAATTGCTTAAAGTTCGACGCAGATAATAAGCTTTAAACGATGCTATTACTCCCTGATCCAATGGTTCAATCAGGGAAGTTGTGTTTGCTGGAAGAAACACAACTTTGACAGGAATGCGTATGTCCAACATGTTAAGATCAGTAGGATGTCCCGGAGCATTGTCTAACAACAAAAGAGCTTTTTCTTCAAATTTGTTTTTTTGACAATACTGTTTTACTCCAGGACAAAAGTGGTTAACAAACCAATCAGTAAATAACTCCTTGGTAACCCACGCTTTTCTATTTGCTTTCCATATTACAGGTAAATTCATTTTTATGTTACCTTTTAACGCCCTCAGGATTTTCTGAATGGTAAACTAGTAACATTTTAATTTATAATCGCCAGAGGCATTTGATCCAAAGAGTAACGTTAAACGGTCTTTGGCTGTTTTGAACCAAGCAGCTGATTTTTCTTCAATAGAAATGAAGCTTTTTGTTGGTAGCCGTTTTCCAGAACAAACCGCTTTCGTCAACATTGAACACCAAATTTGGTGGAAAATTTTCACGTTTAATTATTTCCTTTAGTTTTCTGGAAACTTATTTGCAGCTTCAACATCTGCACTTGCAGCTTCTCCTGTTAATTTTACACTATGAATCCTGGCCCGTTTTTAAATTTCTCGAACCAACCACGAGAAGCCCCAAAGGTTTCCGTAATTTCTTCAGTTTGTTTAGATTTCAGGTGATTAAACAAAAAGGGAATATTTTTTTATGTTAAATGGGGCTTGAAATTGCGGACTTCGTTATATCGAGGCTTCGTTATCAGAGGTAACGTTAACCGAGGTATGCCTGTAACATACTATCTAAATGGTATGTATTTAGTATTGTATAAAGGCACCAAACTCAAGGTGATTGATATGGAAAAAGCCTGGGAGTAATTGTACAGTCTGACATGAAGTTCTTTGAGTGTAGACAGGCTTCTAGAACTCATTGAATTCTGTCAGTGATATACAACAACTATGTCAGTAGAGGCAAAGAGATTCTGTTGTTTAAAGCATTGGCTAGGCCACATCTTAAATATGGCATGCTAGTTTGAAAACTTTATTTTGCAAAGGATGTGGACCTGTTGGAAAGGGTGTACAGAGAAGAGTAACCAGATTAGTCAAGGGAGCTAAAGGGTATTCTTACCATGAAGGAGTGGGTTTTGTAAATTGCAGAATCTGGGTATCGTTGTTTGATCTAATTGAAGTGTATAAGGCATTAAAAAGGTTAAGAAAAATGTTTATGGAATCTTTACTCTTTCTCAGATGATACACAGAAGGAAAGATAAATTTAAATTGAAGAAAGTAGTTGATTATTGGAATAAACTTCACCTAGTGTTGTGGAAATGAGTAGTTTAATTAAATTTAAAAAAGGTTTTGACATATTATTAAAAAGAATGGGCAAACAATGTGAGTAGAAAGTTTTTTTTTTTTTGCTGATGCTCTATAAACTTTGCTTCCTTTTGTCAATATTGATATAAAAAAAGAGAATTACATTGAAGAAAAAGAATTTGATCTTTTTTATTTCTGCTATTTTAACTAAATTGTTTCACATTTTCTCTCTGATATTTATTTCAATTTAGTATTAACAGAACTTTACAAAAGAGCTTAAATATAATTAGCATTAGCATTAGTAGAGGCATTTGATGCAAGAAAGCAAGCTTATGGCATCAGCCAAAAAAAAAAAAAAAAAAACCCACATCCACTTCACCCCTCTGTTCGTTCAAAATACCTGTCCAGCTGAGCCTTAAACTTATTTAGGTTGATAGCCTAAATAAGTTTAAGGCTCAGCTGGACAGTTATTTTGAACGAACAGAGGGGTAATAATAAAAATGGTTATTACTATCCTTAGATATAGCAAATCTTGGCCCTCACAGTTAGCACAAAAATAGAACCTAGTTTGAGTTCCTGTTGTGGAAGGAGGAACTTTTACAGGCTTTACACATCATATCTGAGCTAGTCTGTCTATCTCCCAAGCAAAAAAAAAAAAAAATTATATATATATATATATATATATATATATATTTCCCCCCCCCCCATTCTTATTTTGCTTGTTTTTCTTTCCTGGTTACTTTGATTTTTTTCATTCTATAAAAGAAGCATATCAAGATATATAACACTTCACAGATATCTTATACTGGCACACATGGCCTTAGTTGCTTCTGTGCATTCTCTGAGTGACCCAACCCAAATCCATCTATTAGTTTCATTTACAGAGCACCTTTGTGATCTATAAATTTTTAAGAAATGTAGCCATTATTGAAATGCAATTGTTTTATATACTAATGTGTGTGTGTGTGCTTATTTATTTATTTTTTTCTCTTAGGTGGTTTTGTCATTTTGGAATGTACAGAGCCCATTACCGGAAGACCAACAGGACAGATAGTTTTGGATTATCTAACCAATACAGTTTTAGCCCATAAGACAAATCTGTTTGGTCATCCACATGTATCACCTGATTCACGTCGTGTTGTGACATTGGAGAATAATAACCATAGCGTTGTGATTGTAGCTCAAGAAATAACAGAAGAAGGTACGTTGACTTTTTATCCCATTAAAAATATATTTTCACAGTTATGGTTTATACCAAGATGATTTAAAAACTACAACTTATGAAAAACTTAATTTGTATTGGTATTTAAATAATTACAGATGTTATTAGTTTTATTTGTCTCCTATACTATGAATAAAAAAAAAAAAAAAGTCCATAAATTAATTCATTAGGAAATTTCATGACTCATAAACGATTTAGCTAAGGAATAGTTTTTGCATGCCAGTCTTTTGCTGTTCACCAGGATAACACTCATGAAGTGCAAATATTGGGTACTATGATGCAGTAACAAAGGAACTGGGTGCAAAAAAGTATTTTGATATCATATACTTGGATTTCGGGAAAGCTTTTGATGCCGTTGCACATAAAAGACTGCTGTGCAAATTGGAGCAGTGTGGCATTAAGGGAAAGTCATTGCCGAACACTGGGGTACTCAACTAATAGACCCAATGTTGTTTTCTGTATTTATCAATGATATTGATGAGGGTATATCAGGCTTTTGGTCTAAATTTGCAGATGATACAAAGGTTAGCAGAGTGGTTAATGACAGTAATGCAGCTGCAACAAGATCTAGAAAAGTTAGGCAGATTGGCTGAGTAATTGTAGTTGAAGTTTAACATTGATGAATGCAAGGTGTTGCAAGGGTAGCAGTAATCTCAGAGTAACATATCAACTGTGTGGTACTATACTGAGGGTAATGGAAAATGAGGAGGACCTGGGGGTAAATTGTCAAGTCAGATATGAAATTCTCTGAGCAGTGTAGACAGGCTGCCAAGACAGCTCATGGAGTTTTGTCAATGATATACAGGAATTTTTCTAGCAAAGGTAAGGAGGCTTTATCCCATTATGTGAGGCAGTGGTCAGACCACATCTTGAATACTGCATACAGGTCTGGACTCCTCATCTTAGGAAGGATGTAGAGCTGCTGGAATGGATAGAAAGGCAATGAGATTGGTGAGGGGAACAAAGGGGTGCTCTTACCAAGAAAGGCTTCAGTTTTGCATCATCTAGAGACTAGGCACCTGCAAGGTGATCTGATTGAGGTGTTTAATGCATGCTTTGAATAAATTTAATGCTGATGGGATTGTTCTTCTTCTTTTTCTTTTTGCCTGGACTACACACACACACATGATGAGGCATAAATTCAAATTGAGGAAGGATGGTTGCTGAATAGATGTACCGAAGTTTGCCTTCAGATAGTGGGTGGTTGATTGCTGGAACAGGCTTCCATCTGTTGTTGTGGAAGTGGATGGTTTGAATAAATTCAAGGAAGAACTAGACAAACTATTGAAGCAGATGGATAGGTGAAATGGGATTTTTTTACCTTTTTGGCTGATGCTGTATAAGTTTTTTTTTTTTTTTGCATCATTTGCAACTAATACTAGTAGTAATATGTGAAAAAGTTTTTAAGAAAAGAAGACTTAGGTTTCTGGTTTGTGACATATTTTATATAAAATATGTTGAAAACCATCTTAAAATGAACATAATTTTTTTTCCAAGACTATGCTAAATAGAAAAAATTGCATAGTTTGTTTGGAAATTCATAAAAGTTATTATTATTAAGTATTGGATTTGTATCTGAGATTACTTTATTATTTTGTATTATTTAATATGATTGAATTGATTTATATGACTTAAATGTTTTAAATTCTCATTGATTACTGAGTATGGACAACCAATTCTTAGGAAGGCAGGCTTTTGGTAGGATATTTAGTTAAATAAATAAATAAAATATTTTAAAACATATATGTGATAGTTTAAAACAATTAAATTTTATAATTTACAAAAAAAAAAAAAAAAAATTAATTCAGTGAGTGACAATGTGTGCTTTGCTTCAGTTTCCTTGTGCATTATGTGATCTGTAAGAGCCTGCGAGAAAAGTAGAGTTAGGTTTAAAGAATGATTGAACATCTCGCCTATGAAAGGAAAATTATGGTTTAAAAAAAAAAAAAAAAAAAGATTGATCAAAGTTCAAACAGAAAAGTCAGTAGGTTAGATGTAATATAAAAATATTTGAGAAGCCACATGATCTATCAAATTGTTAAAATATTTAAAATTGCATTAATAGCCAAATTAAAAAAAAAATTCAAATAATAAATAATAATGTTCTTTGAATGTCAAATAATCATTTGCAAAAAAAACTTTCAAATAAGCATTCCATATTATTAAAAATCTTCATTTTATTGCAGGTTTGAAGTTCTTGTTTGATGTGAAGACAACACTTCAGATTAGTGATTTAACCTTTTTCCCATCACGTACCACTCATAGCTATGACTTATATGCCAGCAGTTCAACCAAGGAAGATATCCTCTTTGTTAACCTGTCCAATGGGAAGGTAGAAATGATAACTGGCATTGGTCGGCCTATGGAGCACAGGGTAGCAGAGTGGAGCAACACAAATCGACCAATCTTCAGTGCTGGGGTTTTTGGTACATACATGGTGACTACAGCTAACGAGGCTGTCTTTGTAGTAAATGGAAAAACACGGACTGTGAACTGTGAAATTGGAAGTATTGTTCATCCTAGAATGATGGTATGGGTAAAAGCACCTTGAATTCTCAGAATTAGTTATTCAGTGTGTTAAGATCCAGAGGAAAAAAAAAAAAAGTTTTTAGTTGCTCATATCAGATGGCACTTGTTTCACCACGATTAGCTCTTGTTTGTCCCCCCCCCTCCCTTCCTATAGTTGGATAAATCTAGCTTTTGTACATTCCATTTTATTGTTATGAGAAGGGTGGATTGGATTAATTTTGTCTCCCCCCTCATCTAGTCGGCCAATTACAGTTATGTAAAAACTGTACAGTTCATCAGCTCTTTAAGAAGCTTTTAAAATTTATCTCTCACGCTATAAAAAGGAGGAAATAATGTTCTTCAAACATTCTTCACATAACTAATTGTTATTTTTTTTATTAAGTGTACGTGAGTAGTGTAGTCAGATAATTGATTTTTCTCCTATTTTGCATCGATTGTGATGAATATCTCTGACAGCAAACATTACAAGGGAAAAAAATAAAATAAAAATTCTGTATCGAGTTACTTTTTTCACCCTAGAGTGAGGTTAGTGGATTTATGAACAAAATTTGCCCTCAGTCCAGACTCCTAAAGAAATTTTGGATATGTTAAAACACAATCTGCAAAGATTACACTGTAGGCAGATGTATATAGCTGGCATATATCTTAGTCATGAAGTCACTTTAAAAAGGAAAAAAAAAAAAAAACTTTTTCTAGTTGTTTAAGTATAGCATGTAGGTCTTTTTACATTACTGAACTGTCTACTGTGTGTTTCAACATGTATACTAAACTATAGGAACTACCCTACTTAAACTATAGACTTTATCATCCTTTTTGTTGACCATAAAGGGGGGTCATAGAAAACCCCACAGTCCATTTGTACAGAGGCTGCCAAAAGTATCAGCTGTGCTGTGTGTGCCTGCCTTGGGCAGTCTCGCTACTACTAGATGTCCATGCTAGTGCAATCTGTGTGCGATAATTTGATGAAATTTTATCATTAGAAATGACAGTAGTGAGGGATGGAAATCTTGCTTTGTGTATGTTTTTATTTAAAATAGTATCATACTATGTTGTGTGGTTAAGGTTTACAGTCTGTTGTAAAAAAAAAAATTCAGTGAGGTATTTTGTAATTTGTAGGGAAAAGGGGAGTGTATAGTACAAATCCCCTTATTAACCAAGTTTTTATCGATATTTGGTTGGTCTCTAGGAAAAAAAAAAAAAAAATGTCAATTATGTGTTTCATGTACCAACACTGTGCATTATCTGTGTAACTTTACGTGGACCACCTTTGCTGTAATTTTTTACCTGTCTCTCCTTGCTCCTTCCGAAACAAGTAGCTTTTGACATAGACATAGGTGCACAGTCACAGCAGCCAGCTTAGACAATGATTTTACAGGAAGAGAACGTGAATTGTTGTTTTTGTCCCAAAGTAGTCAAAAATTTGAACTGAAATACATTCCGCATATTTCAGTTCATTTGAATCACAGTGTAACTTTTGCAACCTAAACGATAGCTCTTTTTTATTAAAAAAAAAAAATGCTGGTTTGAGATCTCTTGGTTGAGTTAAAAGCTCCTTTCAGATACAAAATTACCTTTGGTATTTATTTAAAGTAGCAGTAACAGCTGTATTAAACCAAACCAAAACAAATTTCTTCACTTGCTTACATTGATATGAATTGAATAGGAGAATTTAAAATCAATCTGTTATTCATCTGCATTATTATTATTCGAAGTTAGCCAGACTGCAGTGTATGATGTTTCATCTACTTAACACTCGAGTTACGAGTAGAAGGCATCTATATCTAGAAATTTCAGCTGTTAACTTTAATGCATGTGTGATTCAACTCTGGATATTTAGTGTACACAGTGTGTAATCCTCCACTTTCAACAAGTGTGCAGTATTATAGGTGTGATGATGAACCTTGATAAAATCTATTAAATTCTGAAACTATTTTGGCACCTATGTAAACTGGCAAAAACTCTCATTGCAGTTATGCACCAAGACAAGTAGCTAACATCCTGTTGAATGTGCATACTTTAAAAAAAAAAAAAAACCAAGAATTTTCACCTAGGGATATTCAATTTCATGCTTATTTACTGCCTTGTTGGCATTGCCTTCTGATTACAAATATGCAAAATGAATGAAATAGCAACTATTTATTTTGCAATTTTAGGACAGGGTCGACACAGGCTGGGAGATGTTTGTTAAGCAGTATTTTGAACAGTCATGATCCACGTCACTCGCAAGGCTTCTTTACCAGCACACTAATGCAGTTATCTCTCTTTGAAGACCCTGAAGTGCAAATCTGTCATCTGCATGTCTGTGTATGTGTGCCAAAGTAATATTATCGGTTCCAAGAACTGAATTTGCAGCTTCCCCTATCTATTTATCACTTCATTTATATTTGCAGATATTCAGTTAAGGCACTAAGATAACTGCACACAGCTTAAATGTGGGACCTTGAGGGGAGAAATTAAATTTTGGAAAAACAAAGTATCAAAAAAATTTAAAACATTTGTGTATTTTTGTGATATTTGCTTGTTTTAACTTATTCTCTCCTCAGTTAAATTTTATACATGCTGGATTTAACTTATAAATTGGAAGTCCGTTTAATTTTTTTTCTTCCATTCCAACAATTGCACACAACACTATTGACAAATGTAAGGTAATGTGGAAATGGATGTGAATGTAGAACTGTCCTTTCTTACGTGATTCTGTATGAAGAAATCAGTAAAGTCCTTCTACAATATTTTTGTGTGATTTATCTTTATATTTGTACACACAAGTGCACCAAATATCATATTCTCTATACAAATTACAATTCTTAATTTGCATTAAAATAAAACAGACAAATGGTTATTTCTTCTGTGCTATATTTGTAATCATAAATAAATAAATAAAGTTTCTGTTTATACTCCGGAACAACCAAATGGTTGTATATAAAAAGAAAAGAAAAGAAAAAGAATACCATAAAATACAATAAAATATACAGAATTAAAAGCACTAAAATCTGAAGCTTTCATCCCCTCTAAGAATCACTGTCTCAAAGAGGGGATGAACGATTTCACCTGACGCGCTCCCGAGCCACTTCCGGTTCCGTTACGCATGAGAACAATGCACGTGTTATTGAATCACATGATATGTGTCATGAACCTGCAGGTATTTAAGATTGCACTGCAAAAATAAAGCGTACTGTTGAGAAAGAAGGCAGAGCCTTCAAAAGCTTCAGATTTTAGTACTTTCTTAATTCTGTATATTTTATTGTATTTTTTTTCTTTTCTTTTCTTTTTATATACTTATTGTAAATAGTAATTTATTGTAAATTAGTAATACCAGTTATTAAACTATTGATTTGTTTTTTGTTTTATTATTTCAACACAAGGTTGGTGTAAACTACTAAAATTTATATTATGAATATGCCCAACCTCAGAGGCCTATTTCAAGAACGCTACGTAAGTCGGAATTTCCCTAAATAAGCATTTAGGGAAATTCTGCACTTGCAACTATGCGCACTGAATTTGATAGAAGCAAAAAAGAAATGTTCAACGAACATGTAAATAGAATAATTCAATTTTTTTTTTATCTCATGTGCAGGAAAAATTTCAAAGAGAGGAGACCACAGAGTAATAACGTCAGCAAGTTTTACCTTTCGAGCATCATTGCCAGAATTAACTCTCCAGCTGATAAGCACGCAGCTGCGGAAGTTGAGGGCTGTGGAGATTTAGAAGGGGTTTTTTCCAACACATCACAAAATTTCTCTGCAGCTGCAGAGTCCGTACTAGCGACTTCGCCGCATACTTTAATGTTTTGGAAACCAGCACGATGCTTGAACCTATTCAACCACCCGTTGCTTACCTCGAACTTGGCTTGGGGTTCGCCATACTTATCCTTAATATCTTCGTAAATACTTCTTGCTTTTGCTTGAATGGCCATTGGACTCAGGGGCACTCACTTCTGAATCTGATTTTCCATCCATATTATTAATAGCTTTTCCATCTTCGATATAGCACCTGAACGCTATTTTGTGATGACTGTTGGGGCGGACTGGCCCCAGTGTGAAATACGTTGATCCTTGAACATGTTCTTTTATACGCCCTGTCTCTTAAAATAGTATTCACTGTTGAAGCAGCGAGACCTAATTCCATGCAATAAATGACAAACTTTTTCCTGCTTCGTACTTCTTAATTAATCATCCTCATTTCTAAATAAATTTTGTTTTGTTTCCTAGCACTGCCAGCACTTTCACTTTCCGTTGGTAGCTTTCCCTTCATCATTGTAATAAGTAAATAGGAATGAAGAGAAGATTCTGAAAATTTATTTAAGTTTTTTATATATATGATTAAAGATTTCAGTGAAGGAGAACACATTTCACCATAATGTAAAAACCCACACAATTCCAGTTATCGGGATTATTGCAAATGCAATAAGATCGAGTTTACTACATGTTTATAATAGATTGCGCTAATAGAAAAGTCCAATAAACTGGAAAGTGCAAATTGTTTTTATTGTTTTATGGTAGTGACCTCCGGAATTGTGTTTTTGAAAAATATCACAAAGGCGTTTAAAATTGATTCTTATAATGGAACATATGACAACGATGAAAGTGTAGCACAATTTCCATTATAAAAATAACCTTTTAGGTCATTTTTATATTGACTTGGAACGAATTACAAAAAAAAAAAAAAAAAAAACAATATATTATTGAGTTCACATTACGATATTTTCACAATACCTCCATTTATTCCTACAGAATGCAAAATACTTTCCACAATTTTTTTTAAAATTTGTATCCGCCAGCAAAAACTTACGTAGAATTTGCGTAAGTTGGGGAGTTCCTGTATATATACACTAGGGGGGCCTTGCCCCCTGCTTGCTGCACTCACTTCTTTTGATAAAAATAAAATGCTTACGGAAGCTTTCGACACTGTGTGTGTGTCTCTTCCTCAGCTATGAATACAGAAAAATACATTATGATATCTGTATAATAACGATGTAGATACACCATAGACAACTCTTAAAGAAAAACTACGATCGTAGTGTGAAAGGCGTCATTTCGTTTGTATCTAATATTGTGCTCATCCTTCACAATGAGTTACCAAGTATTGCACTACCTCGGATAAGTAACACTTCACTAATAGAGAAGACTATTATTATTTATTCTCAGTCCACCATCCAGATGGACCGTTTCAAAGCTAGTTGGCTTTTCATCAGTGGGTGCCTTTCACACTATGATCGTGGTTTTTCTGTAAGAGCATATCTACACTGATATTATATAGATATAGAATCTTAAAATATTATGCCTTGTTGCATTTAGTTTATTTAAATAAATATGTTACATGTGGAAATCAAGACTCATACCACGTGGTCATGTTAAATAAACATAGCGTGTGACCAAGCTTCTGTTATATATTTTTGTATTTGTTACGTAATCCACGTAACCCACATCCCTCTCCTCCCATTGGCTGAATAAATATCATTAGGAGGAAAATTATTTTAATGTATAGAAAGATATATAAATATATATACAGTATAATATATATTATGACTAATTTGATCTAAAAAGTAGTAGTTTAGGCTTAATGTCCAAGTTTCCAGACAATACAAAGGTTGGCAGGGATGATAATAATAACAGTATGCTACTGCAATAGGATCTAGAAAATTTGGACAGATGGGCTGAGAAGTGACAACTGAAGTCTAACATCAACAAATGCAAAGTACTGCATATGGGTAGCAGTAACTCCAGAGTAACGTATCAACTGTGTGGTACTACACTCAGGGTGGTAGAGAATGAAAAGAACCCGGGGATAATTGTGCTGTTAGATACGGAGTTTTCTGAGCACTGCAGAGTCTTGCAAGAGTTTCTCAAGTTGTCTTGTTAATGATATACGGGAATTTTTCTAGCAAGAATAAGGGAGTGATTATCCTCTTGTATAAGGCAATGGCCAATCCACACCTTGAGGCTGTATACAGGTCTGGAGGTCTCATTTGAGGAAGGATGTAGAGTTGCTGGAACAAGTATAGAGAAGGGCAACGAGATTGGTGAGTGGAACAAAGGGTTGCTCTTACAAAGAAAGGCTTATGTTCTGCAAATTGCAGCTTCTGGAAACTAGGCACCTGCAAGGCGACCTGATTGAAAAGTATAAGGCCTGCCCGATGGTTTGAACAAGCTCAATGTTGATGATGGAACTCTTCCTCTTGCCCAGATTAGTCACCTGAGGGGACATAAATTCAAATTGAGGAAAGACAATCGTAGAATAGATTTGTGGAAATTTGCTTTTAGCCAGCGGGTGGTTGATTGCTGGAACAAACTTCCATCTGTCATAGAAGTTGACAGCTTAAATAAGTTCAAGGCAGAACTAGATAATCATTTGGAGTGAATTGGATGGGTGAAATGAGAAGGGTTTTTTTTTTTTGGCTGATGCTATATAAGCTTGCTTTCTTGCATCATATGTCTATGCTAATGCTAAGTAACAGACTTGTAGAATTTAAAAACTCTATGAACTATATAGAAATGTGAAAATACTTCGTTCTTTTCTGATATTTTAAACTTATGAAATAATAAAAATTTTTGTGTGGTTTTATTTCTTTCATAACTAGCTAACTTTTGATTATTGATTATGTATTTAACTACTTTCAGAATGGACCGGAGGACACAGGTTCATTACATGCAATAATATTGTGTAAATACCTGATTATTAAAAATAAGATATTTTATTAATGAGCATTCTATTTCATAAAATTTTCCATTTCAACCCCAGATTATTTTGCTATTTATTTTAATGATTTTTGCTATTTATTTTGACTGCCCTGATAGTTATATTGGTAGTGCTGTCGCCTTCTGAAGATGGACACTTGTGGTGCCCAAAATTCATTCTTATGTAAAGTGACCAGACGTTCCAGATTAGGCGAGACAGTCCTGGGTTTAAGTTGTTTGTCCTGCATTAATATCCTGCATTTATGTCCTGCATAAATTCAAATTGAGGAAGGACGGATGTCGGATAGATGTGCGGAAATTTGCCTTTAGCCAGCGGGCAGTTGGTTTGTGGAATAGACTTTCATCACTTGTTGTTGAAGTTGATAGCCTAAACAAATTTAAGGCTCAGCTGGACAGGTATTTCGAACGAACGGAGGGGTGAAATGGGAGTAGTGGTTGTGCTTTTTTTTTTTTTTTTTTTTTTTTTTTTGGCTGATGCTGAATAAGCTTGCTTTGTTGCATCATATGCCTCTACTAATGCTAATTACAAAATGTCCCAGATTCAACATGTAGCCTCCATACTTATATCACAAATTACGATTTTGCATTTTTTTAATTTTATTCTGCACATCTTTTGCGACATCTTTTGTCTCATAGATTGTGCTGATTGACCACATGAACAATCATCTCATCTGTCATTTGTGATTGAAGTTTGTGGTTAGAAGGCTAGATTAATTGTTTATTGGCTACAGTTTTCGCATGATAATTATAACTTTGGACAACAAAAAAAAAATACGTATGTATTAAATGCATTATGTTTATTTGTATTTTTAAAATGAAAGTTATATTAAATCTAAATTCTAAATTAAAAAATAATAATTTCTGATTTTAAGAAGTGTGATACTTTATTTTATACGTTTAGTTCAAAGAAGTATATGTATTTAATTTATATTTTGTATGTGAATATTTTTTATAAGTAATAAAAAATTTTTAAAAATATATACATCTATATTGTTTTTTTTTTTTTTTTTTGGGGGGGGGGGGGGAGTTGTAAAATTGATGTCCTGCATTGGAATACTAAGGATCCGGTCACTTTATTCTTATGAAAATATAAATAATATGAGCTAGGAAAGTAAAAGATATGAATTCAATAATAAACAGACATACTTTCATAATACCTGTTTATTAGAAAGTAGTTCAATACACAATTATTTATCAATAATTGAAAGTTGCTTTGGTTAAAACTAAAAACTACATTTGAGGGATAAAAAAAACTTTTTAGTGGACTTTTTAATACAAAAATAAATAACTTATTAATACAAAAAAAATTGAATGATTTCACTAGTTTACAGAGATTGGCATATTTCATTTGTTTGCAGCTCACCTTTCTATTTTCAATTTCATGAATGTAAGTATGATATAACGTGTTCCGTCAGTAGCTCAGTTGGTAGAGCAGTGGACTGTAGGGTTTGGTTCGTAGATATCCATAGGTTGCTGGTTCGGCTCCAGCTGAACGGATTTTTAACCCCTAGCATGATGCCGTGAAGGGTATTGTAGAGTTGTGATAATTGCGTGTACTGGTGAACCTTACAATAAAGATCTTATTTATAATCAGAAATTAATTATTATTTCTTAAAAATTTCAGAGCAGTTCACAAGATACAGAGAATACTAGAACATTATTACAGTATTTACTAGTCACATGGGCTTGAACCATGATCATTCTAGCGTGCATACTTACATGCCCTTGTGCTTGACCATTCAGCTATGCCTATTCAGCCTTATGCAAAAATTAAACCTGAAATTCAAGTATTTATACATGTAAAGAAAAAAAAATTGTTAGTATATCATTTATCATCAAGAATATACTTATATCAAATAAATACTGGTTGCAATTTTATTCCACTTGTTCACTGTAATCTTGTGATTGGCTAAAGTTTTAGGTATTACATGGTCCCATTTTCAAAATTAACCATCCAATGAAATTTTTAAAAATCCAAATAAAAGTATGGTAGGTTGTTAATATTTATTGTATGCACTATGAAAAAAGGTAGATACAAATAATATGAACATGCAAAATAGTTAAAACACGTGTTTTGTAATAAAATTTAAAACATTAAAATTAATTCTAGTAAAAAGTTATTTAAAATATTCTGCATAAATTTTCTATTGACAATAAAATATCTTTATGCAAAAAAAGAACTAATTTGTATGCTAAGTTCATATCCTGCAATTTACCTAGGTTGTATTTTTAAACATTTTCCTCTGAACTGATTTTCTTAGTTATAGTAAGCTATAATTCTGCCCAGACACGATAGGAGGGAGTATATGATGAGAGCCTTGTCGATCAATTCAGCCCTGGAAACATTGTGCAAGGCTCAAGGGGTAAATTTTTTTCAGCCTGGTCTGTACTTGTTAACAGGAGAGACTGCTTCTACAGGGATGGGATACACTTAAATAGAAAGGGTGCAAGAATATTTGCTGATGCTATCGAGGCAGTGTTAGGTGGGTCGGAAACTGCTAGTTTAGGAGGATACAAGGACTAATAGATTAACAGTAGCCACTGGCAGAGGTGAAAGTGATTCTTGCACTGCTTCTATTGGAATGAGCAGAAGCCTGGGAAACAAGATCCAGGATATTTCAGAGACTGCTGGGAGTCATTGCGGTACAAGCAAACACATGGGTTGTGTTAGGGTAGCTAAGAAAAAGAACAGGTGCATGTATACTTGCGTGAACACCAATGCTAGGAGTTTGGTAAATAAATTTGATGAATTTGAGGTATTGCTCAAAACATCAAAGGCAGATATTGTTGGGATATCAGAGACATGGTATCACACAGATATAAGGAATGCAGAACTGGAATTTGGGGAGTACTGCTGGGAGTCATTGCGGTACAAGTAAACACATGGGTTGTGTTAGGGTAGCTAAGAAAAAGAACAGGTGCATGTATACTTGCGTGTACATGCAAGGGATAGGAAGGGAGGAGGGGTTATGCTATTAGTTAAGAAACACATAAAATCCAAGGAAGTGAAGCCAGTCGACATGTCGAGTCAGTTTGGTGTGACATAAGCATTGAGAGATCAAAATTGAGAGTAGGAGTGTGCTATAGGCCTAATGACTCTGATGAGTGTAATAAGAAACTGTACAGGGAAATAGAGTGGGCCAGTAAATCAGAGAGTCTTATAATGGGGGATTTTAATTTCCCAGATATTGACTGGAATTTGTGTGTTGGTCACTCATACACTAGCACGGCTTTTGTGGATTTATTGGATGATTGTTTTCTGCATCAGCACATTCAGGAGTAATACTCTTGATCTGATTATCAGTAGTGATTCTTCATGCATTAAGAATCTGCA